>NC_049171.1:77367613-77517167 GCF_009769625.2 Cygnus olor | reverse complement strand
TTAGTACAGAGCCTGGTAAATAAATAAATAAATAAATAAAAGAATTAAAAAAAAAAAAGAAAATGACCTTAAAGGCAAAATTGCTATCATAGATTTTCATCTGTCTAGTCATGACAGATAAAGAATGTAGCAATCAGAATTCCTTTTCTTGACATTAATGTTATTTAAATTTGCTTTTCTGAGATCTCTTCTTCATGCAGGACTTTTCAAAATCTAGCCCCATGACCTCTGACTACAGTATTTATAGAATCATAGAATATCCTGAGTTGGAAGGGACCCATAAGGATCATCAAGTCCAACCCCTGGCACCGCTCAGGTCTACCCAAAATTTTAGACCATGTGACTAATGCACAGTCCAATCGCTTCTTAAATTCAGACAGGCTTGGTGCAGTGACTACTTCACTGCGGAGCCTGTTCCAGTGTGCGACCACCCTCTCGGTGAAGAACCTCTTCCTGATGTCCAGCCTAAACCTCCCCTGCCTCAGCTTAACACTGTTCCTGCGGGTCCTATTGCTGGTGGTTGCGGAGAATAGGTCAGCGCCTGCCTCTCCACTCCCCCTCGCGAGGAAATTGTAGACTGCGATGAGGTGCCCCCTCAGCCTCCTCTTCTCCAGGCTGAACAGGCCAAGTGACCTCAGCCGCTCCTCGTATGTCTTCCCCTCTAGGCCCTTCACCATCTTCGTCGCCCTCCCCTGGACACTCTCCAACAGTTTCACGTCCTTTTTGTACTGTGGAGCCCAGAACTGCACACAGTACTCGAGGTGAGGCCGCACCAGCGCAGAGTAGAGCGGGACAATCACTTCCCTCGACCGACTAGCAATGCCGTGCTTGATGCATCCCAGGGTACAGTTGGCCCTCCTGGCTGCCAGGGCACACGGCTGGCTCATATTCAACTTGCTGTCAACCACAACCCCCAGATCCTTCTCTGCGCGGCTGCTCTCCAGCATCTCGTCGCCCAGCCTGTGCGTATAGCCAGGGTTGCCCCGTCCCAGGTGCAGGACCCGGCACTTGCTTTTGTTAAACTTCATGTGGTTGGTGATCGCCCCAGCTCTCCAATCTGTCCAGATCTCTCTGCAAGGCCTTTCCACCCTCAGCCGAGTCTACAACTCCTCCAAGTTTGGTGTCGTCAGCAAATTTGCTCAAAACACCTTCTAGTCCTACATCCAAATCGTTTATAAAAACATTGAAGAGGACTGGCCCTAAAATGGAGCCTTGAGGGACCCCACTAGTGACCATCCGCCAGCCTGATGTGGCCCCATTTACCACAACCCTTTGAGCCCTGCCCGTCAGCCAATTGCTCACCCATAGTATGACTTTTTTGTTTAGTTGTATGCTGGACATTTTGTCCAGTAGGATCCTATGGGAAACCATGTCAAAAGCTTTGCGGAATTCCAAAAAGATCACATCAGCTGGTTTCCCTTGATCGACTAGATGGGTGATCTTATCATAAAAGGAAACCAAATTTGTTAGGCAGGACCTACCCCTCATGAACCCATGTTGGCTGGGACCAATGACTGCATTGTCCCCCAGGTGCGCTTCAATAACTTCAAGGATCATCTTCTCCATAATTTTACCAGGCACTGACGTGAGACTGACAGGCCTGTAATTGCTAGGGTCTTCTTTCTTGCCCTTCTTGAAAAGTGGCACAACATTTGCCAGCTTCCAGTCTACTGGGACCTCTCCAGATTCCCAAGATCGTTGAAAAATAATTGACAGAGGTCCCGCAGTGACGTCAGCCAGCTCCTTAAGCACCCTGGGATGAATCCCATCCGGACCCATGGACTTGTATGGATCCAGGTGGAGCAGCAAATCCCGCACACGTTCAGGGTCGGTTGGGAGTTTATCATTCCCACTGTCATGATCCTCCAGCTCAGGGCACCCTGGGTGTATTTACTTCGGCTGCATATAACCATCACGTATAAATGCCATGATCCGGATCCTCACTCACTCTTCAGGTCAAGGACTGGGCTGAAAGTTTTGGCTTCAATTTGGTTACATGCCTCCATTGCTGTTTTCTGGCAGGTCATGGGAAGAAGATTGGCTGGCTTGGGGCAGCTTATGTACACATGGCTTTTAGGCTGCAGCCAAAGTGTTCCTCTAGATCTGAAAGTTTGAGGATGGTTGGCAAAGCCATCTGAGTGGTTAGAAAGCTGCCTGGCAGAGAAGGACCTGGGAGTATTGGTTGATAGTTGGCTGAAGATGAGCCAGCAGTGTGCTCAGGTGGCCAAGAAGGCCAACAGCATCCTGGCTTGCATAAGAAACAGTGTGGCCAGCAGGGCTAGGGAAGTGATTGTCCCCCTGTACTCGGCTCTGGTGAGGCCGCACCTCGAGTACTGTGTTCAGTTTTGGGCCCCTCACTACAAGAAGGACATCGAGGGGCTCCAGCAAGTCCAGCGAAGGGCAACGAAGCTGGTGAGGGGTCTGGAGAACAAGCCTTACGAGGAGTGGCTGAGGGAGCTGGGATTGTTCAGTCTGGAGGAGGCTCAGGGGCGACCTTATCGCACTCTACAGGTACCTTAAAGGAGGCTGTAGCAAGGTGGGGGTTGATCTATTCTCCCACATGCCCGGTGACAGGATGAGGGGGAATGGGCTAAAGTTGCGCCAGGGGAGGTTTAGGTTGGATATTAGGAAGAACTTCTTCACCAAAAGGGTTGTTAGGCATTGGAATGGGCTGCCCAGGGAAGTGGTTGAGTCACCATCCCTGGAGGCCTTTAAAAGATGTTTAGATGTAGAGCTTAGGGATATGGTTTAGTGGAGGACTTGCTAGTGTTAGGTCAGAGGTTGGGCTAGGTGATCTTGGAGGTCTCTTCCAACCTAGACGATTCTGTGATTCTGTGATTCTTGCTCTAGGGAGCCTGCTTTGGCAGAGGGGTTGGACCTGATGACCTCTCGAGGTCCCTTCCACCCCTACAATTCTGTGATTCTGTGATTCTGTGAAACCAACATGGGTATGGACAGCAGCAATGTCTGCACTGTCAGTAACAGAGAGACTCTCAGTAACATTTCTTTATTTTCAGATGTTATGCTGCCAGCCGTGGAGTGCCCGCCTAGTGCTGCCGTCGGGGCGGCCTCTTTCGGGGCTGGGGAGAGTCCTGTAGGCTGCTGCTGGCCCTCCTCTTCAGGGCGCGCCGGCGCCCCCCAGGCAAGCAGTCCCTGCCCTGGGCAGAGGGACCTGCTGCCGCCTGCCCTGGCTCCTCAGGTGCCTCCTCCTCTTCTGTGGTGGCAGGGGCACAAGTCTCCCCTGGAGAGGTGGCGTGGCTGTGGGCGGCCACGGGGCTGTCCTCCTGGCCCCCTGCAGCATGGGCGTCCTGGCGGTCACGCTGCCGGCGGATCTCTGTGCTGCACAGCTCCACAGCGGCAGTGATGAGCCGCACCACGAAAGGCAGTGTCTGGTTTTTGAGGCAAGGCTGCAGCGCCCGCACCAAGACCTCCTCGTCAAGACCGTAGACGCACAGGAAGCCGATCACTGTGCTCAGGCCTGCAGCCACCTCCCACCACTCGGAGCCGGAGATTGTCTCCAGCTCCTGCTGCAGCCACGCAAGCAGGGGCTCAACGTTTTCTGGGTGCTCCCGGAAGAACGCTGCCCAGACCTCGGGTGGGAAGCTGAGCTCAGGAGCCCTGGGCACCGGCTCCACAGCCCCCTGCTCATCCTGCTGGCCCTCAGCCAAGTGCTCTGCGGGCTCTGGGACAGCACACTCCAAGTAATCATCGGCCGACCTCACCGAGTACTTGATGGTTTTGATTGTCTCCCTGCAGAAGAGGCACCTTGGATTCTTCTTTGCCCACCGCAGAGCACAGCCATAGCACAGCTGGTGGAGACAGGGGGTCACAAAGGCAACATCATCCCGACCGTCCCCACAGGCTGGGCAGGTCCAGTCCGATGGCATATCCATGACCACCGGGCTCTACAGTGGGCTGGGGAGAGCTGAGGTGAAGAAGCTGCTCCCCTGCCCCGGCGCTGCAGCTGCCAAAGGATGTCTGAATCTGCACAAGGGAGAGAGGCCAAGGTCACTCACTGCCAGGGTGAGCAGAGGCAATGCCCCCCCTGGCACCTCCGCAGGAACCCCTCCAACCCCACGTCTGGGCCACCCTGTGCCCCCTGCGGGCTGCCCTGGGGCACGTGTCCCCGCACAGCTCACCTGCGCTGCGCTGTGTCCCGCGGGGCCCCCGGCTGCCTGAGCCAGGCAGGGCCAGGGAAACACGGGCAATGACTGTGGGGACGGGCACTGAGAACAGCTGCCGGCGGCCCCACAGCACGGCTCCACCAAATCCTTGCTCAGTGCTCCAAGCCTCGCACACACGCTCAGCAGGAGTCCAGCCACGAGCTAGGCTGACGTGGCCTCTGCTGGTGCCCCAAGATAAGCAGCGAGGGCTACGGGGTCACAGCCCATCGCTCAGTGATGTCACCATGGGTCATCTGCCCCAACAGGGCCTGTAGCACTTTGCCCCACATGTTACAAACACTGTTGGGTTGGGATGGTGTTTTCATGTGTCTTTTTTCTTTAATTTTTTTCACTTTGATTTACCATTAAGTGGCTTGCAAATTGGTTGAACAAGCATGCTAAGAGAGTGGGGATCAGACACAGGACATCTCTTGGGAGGCCAGTAACTAGTAGTGACATAGAAACAAAATGAATGGTTGATACTCCAGAAGGCTGTCTTATCACCTCTCTGCCCCTGCTCCACATGGGGTCCCTCCCACGGGATGCCTGAACTGAGCCTGCAGGGGCTGCCCACAGGCAGCAGCTCTTCAAGAACTGCTCCCACACGGCTCCGTACCACGGCGTCCATCCTTCCCCCAGGAGCAAACTGCTCCAGCACGGGTCCCCCATGGGCGGCAGCTCCCCCCAGACCCCCTGCTCCTGCGTGGGCTCCTCTCCACGGGCTGCAGCTCCGGCCCGGGGCCTGCTTCTGCGGGGGCTCTCCATGGGCCGGAGCCTCCTGCAGGCCACATCCACCTGCTCCACCGGGGGATCCTCCACAGGCTGCAGCGTGGAGATCTGCCCCATGTGGGACCCATGGACTGCAGGGGGACAGCCTGCTCCACCAGGGGCCTCTCCACAGGCCGCAGGGGAACTGCTGCTGCGTGCCTGGAGCACCTCCACTGCCCTTGGGGGCTGCAGGGCTGGATCTCATTCCACACTCTCCCAGCTGCTGTGGTGTAGCAGTTCTTTTCCCTTTCTTAAATATGCTCTCAGAAAGGTGCAAACAACACCACTTGTTGGCTTGTTGGCTTGGCTCTGGCCAGCGGCGGGTCCCTTTTGAAGCAGCTGGAGCTGGCTCTGCTCTGACATGGGGCAGCTGCTGCGCTCTGCTCACATCGGCCACCCCTGCAGGCCCCTGCTGGTAGCCCTTGCCACACAAACCTGATATATATTTGAGAGGTATTAGAGCCCTAGCTAGAATTAGCATAACTTTTATTGACTTTAATAGGAGAGAGCTTGGGCCTTCATTGTCTGTAAAATACCGTCTGCCTGCTACATGCTTGTCTGTGGATTCACTTCATGCCTTACTCTTTCATTGATTTCTGTCTTAGGGAAAAGAAGCATTTCCTTGTTGACAGTGAGATATGGTCCTTCTTTGGGAAGCTTTGCAAGTCTCCAGAAAATAGGAGGATTGGCTGGAGAAATGGAGAAAATCCACTATGAAAATCATTGGACGCAGTCAGTGGAAGTACCAGGAATACAGGATAGAGAAAATCTGAATTTTGTTTTCATGATTAATTGGAAAGGAGCAAAAATAGAAGTAGGCTGTGGCTGTGCCCTCATCTGCCACTGTACCCCCAGGATCCTTTGTGGGTGCGTAGGTGAGCCGTTCATCACATAACCCAACACTGAGAGCAGGGTTCCACCGAATTAGTACAGAGCCTGGTAAATAAATAAATAAATAAATAAATAAAAGAAATTAAAAAAAAAAAAAAAAGAAAATGACCTTAAAGGCAAAATTGCTATCATAGATTTTCATCTGTCTAGTCATGACAGATAAAGAATGTAGCAATCAGAATTCCTTTTCTTGACATTAATGTTATTTAAATTTGCTTTTCTGAGATCTCTTCTTCATGCAGGACTTTTCAAAATCTAGCCCCATGACCTCTGACTACAGTATTTATAGAATCATAGAATATCCTGAGTTGGAAGGGACCCATAAGGATCATCAAGTCCAACCCCTGGCACCGCTCAGGTCTACCCAAAATTTTAGACCATGTGACTAAGTGCACAGTCCAATCGCTTCTTAAATTCAGACAGGCTTGGTGCAGTGACTACTTCACTGCGGAGCCTGTTCCAGTGTGCGACCACCCTCTCGGTGAAGAACCTCTTCCTGATGTCCAGCCTAAACCTCCCCTGCCTCAGCTTAACACTGTTCCTGCGGGTCCTATTGCTGGTGGTTGCGGAGAATAGGTCAGCGCCTGCCTCTCCACTCCCCCTCGCGAGGAAATTGTAGACTGCGATGAGGTGCCCCCTCAGCCTCCTCTTCTCCAGGCTGAACAGGCCAAGTGACCTCAGCCGCTCCTCGTATGTCTTCCCCTCTAGGCCCTTCACCATCTTCGTCGCCCTCCCCTGGACACTCTCCAACAGCTTCACGTCCTTTTTGTACTGTGGAGCCCAGAACTGCACACAGTACTCGAGGTGAGGCCGCACCAGCGCAGAGTAGAGCGGGACAATCACTTCCCTCGACCGACTAGCAATGCCGTGCTTGATGCATCCCAGGGTACAGTTGGCCCTCCTGGCTGCCAGGGCACACGGCTGGCTCATATTCAACTTGCTGTCAACCACAACCCCCAGATCCTTCTCTGCGCGGCTGCTCTCCAGCATCTCGTCGCCCAGCCTGTGCGTATAGCCAGGGTTGCCCCGTCCCAGGTGCAGGACCCGGCACTTGCTTTTGTTAAACTTCATGTGGTTGGTGATCGCCCAGCTCTCCAATCTGTCCAGATCTCTCTGCAAGGCCTTTCCACCCTCAGCCGAGTCTACAACTCCTCCAAGTTTGGTGTCGTCAGCAAATTTGCTCAAAACACCTTCTAGTCCTACATCCAAATCGTTTATAAAAACATTGAAGAGGACTGGCCCTAAAATGGAGCCTTGAGGGACCCCACTAGTGACCATCCGCCAGCCTGATGTGGCCCCATTTACCACAACCCTTTGAGCCCTGCCCGTCAGCCAATTGCTCACCCATAGTATGACTTTTTTGTTTAGTTGTATGCTGGACATTTTGTCCAGTAGGATCCTATGGGAAACCATGTCAAAAGCTTTGCGGAAGTCCAAAAAGATCACATCAGCTGGTTTCCCTTGATCGACTAGATGGGTGATCTTATCATAAAAGGAAACCAAATTTGTTAGGCAGGACCTACCCCTCATGAACCCATGTTGGCTGGGACCAATGACTGCATTGTCCCCCAGGTGCGCTTCAATAACTTCAAGGATCATCTTCTCCATAATTTTACCAGGCACTGACGTGAGACTGACAGGCCTGTAATTGCTAGGGTCTTCTTTCTTGCCCTTCTTGAAAAGTGGCACAACATTTGCCAGCTTCCAGTCTACTGGGACCTCTCCAGATTCCCAAGATCGTTGAAAAATAATTGACAGAGGTCCCGCAGTGACGTCAGCCAGCTCCTTAAGCACCCTGGGATGAATCCCATCCGGACCCATGGACTTGTATGGATCCAGGTGGAGCAGCAAATCCCGCACACGTTCAGGGTCGGTTGGGAGTTTATCATTCCCACTGTCATGATCCTCCAGCTCAGGGCACCCTGGGTGTATTTACTTCGGCTGCATATAAACCATCACGTATAAATGCCATGATCCGGATCCTCACTCACTCTTCAGGTCAAGGACTGGGCTGAAAGTTTTGGCTTCAATTTGGTTACATGCCTCCATTGCTGTTTTCTGGCAGGTCATGGGAAGAAGATTGGCTGGCTTGGGGCAGCTTATGTACACATGGCTTTTAGGCTGCAGCCAAAGTGTTCCTCTAGATCTGAAAGTTTGAGGATGGTTGGCAAAGCCATCTGAGTGGTTAGAAAGCTGCCTGGCAGAGAAGGACCTGGGAGTATTGGTTGATAGTTGGCTGAAGATGAGCCAGCAGTGTGCTCAGGTGGCCAAGAAGGCCAACAGCATCCTGGCTTGCATAAGAAACAGTGTGGCCAGCAGGGCTAGGGAAGTGATTGTCCCCCTGTACTCGGCTCTGGTGAGGCCGCACCTCGAGTACTGTGTTCAGTTTTGGGCCCCTCACTACAAGAAGGACATTGAGGGGCTCCAGCAAGTCCAGCGAAGGGCAACGAAGCTGGTGAGGGGTCTGGAGAACAAGCCTTACGAGGAGTGGCTGAGGGAGCTGGGATTGTTCAGTCTGGAGGAGGCTCAGGGGCGACCTTATCGCACTCTACAGGTACCTTAAAGGAGGCTGTAGCAAGGTGGGGGTTGATCTATTCTCCCACATGCCCGGTGACAGGATGAGGGGGAATGGGCTAAAGTTGCGCCAGGGGAGGTTTAGGTTGGATATTAGGAAGAACTTCTTCACCAAAAGGGTTGTTAGGCATTGGAATGGGCTGCCCAGGGAAGTGGTTGAGTCACCATCCCTGGAGGCCTTTAAAAGATGTTTAGATGTAGAGCTTAGGGATATGGTTTAGTGGAGGACTTGCTAGTGTTAGGTCAGAGGTTGGGCTAGGTGATCTTGGAGGTCTCTTCCAACCTAGACGATTCTGTGATTCTGTGATTCTTGCTCTAGGGAGCCTGCTTTGGCAGAGGGGTTGGACCTGATGACCTCTCGAGGTCCCTTCCACCCCTACAATTCTGTGATTCTGTGATTCTGTGAAACCAACATGGGTATGGACAGCAGCAATGTCTGCACTGTCAGTAACAGAGAGACTCTCAGTAACATTTCTTTATTTTCAGATGTTATGCTGCCAGCCGTGGAGTGCCCGCCTAGTGCTGCCGTCGGGGCGGCCTCTTTCGGGGCTGGGGAGAGTCCTGTAGGCTGCTGCTGGCCCTCCTCTTCAGGGCGCGCCGGCGCCCCCCAGGCAAGCAGTCCCTGCCCTGGGCAGAGGGACCTGCTGCCGCCTGCCCTGGCTCCTCAGGTGCCTCCTCCTCTTCTGTGGTGGCAGGGGCACAAGTCTCCCCTGGAGAGGTGGCGTGGCTGTGGGCGGCCACGGGGCTGTCCTCCTGGCCCCCTGCAGCATGGGCGTCCTGGCGGTCACGCTGCCGGCGGATCTCTGTGCTGCACAGCTCCACAGCGGCAGTGATGAGCCGCACCACGAAAGGCAGTGTCTGGTTTTTGAGGCAAGGCTGCAGCGCCCGCACCAAGACCTCCTCGTCAAGACCGTAGACGCACAGGAAGCCGATCACTGTGCTCAGGCCTGCAGCCACCTCCCACCACTCGGAGCCGGAGATTGTCTCCAGCTCCTGCTGCAGCCACGCAAGCAGGGGCTCAACGTTTTCTGGGTGCTCCCGGAAGAACGCTGCCCAGACCTCGGGTGGGAAGCTGAGCTCAGGAGCCCTGGGCACCGGCTCCACAGCCCCCTGCTCATCCTGCTGGCCCTCAGCCAAGTGCTCTGCGGGCTCTGGGACAGCACACTCCAAGTAATCATCGGCCGACCTCACCGAGTACTTGATGGTTTTGATTGTCTCCCTGCAGAAGAGGCACCTTGGATTCTTCTTTGCCCACCGCAGAGCACAGCCATAGCACAGCTGGTGGAGACAGGGGGTCACAAAGGCAACATCATCCCGACCGTCCCCACAGGCTGGGCAGGTCCAGTCCGATGGCATATCCATGACCACCGGGCTCTACAGTGGGCTGGGGAGAGCTGAGGTGAAGAAGCTGCTCCCCTGCCCCGGCGCTGCAGCTGCCAAAGGATGTCTGAATCTGCACAAGGGAGAGAGGCCAAGGTCACTCACTGCCAGGGTGAGCAGAGGCAATGCCCCCCCGGCACCTCCGCAGGAACCCCTCCAACCCCACGTCTGGGCCACCCTGTGCCCCCTGCGGGCTGCCCTGGGGCACGTGTCCCCGCACAGCTCACCTGCGCTGCGCTGTGTCCCGCGGGGCCCCGGCTGCCTGAGCCAGGCAGGGCCAGGGAAACACGGGCAATGACTGTGGGGACGGGCACTGAGAACAGCTGCCGGCGGCCCCACAGCACGGCTCCACCAAATCCTTGCTCAGTGCTCCAAGCCTCGCACACACGCTCAGCAGGAGTCCAGCCACGAGCTAGGCTGACGTGGCCTCTGCTGGTGCCCCAAGATAAGCAGCGAGGGCTACGGGGTCACAGCCCATCGCTCAGTGATGTCACCATGGGTCATCTGCCCCAACAGGGCCTGTAGCACTTTGCCCCACATGTTACAAACACTGTTGGGTTGGGATGGTGTTTTGATGTGTCTTTTTTCTTTAATTTTTTTCACTTTGATTTACCATTAAGTGGCTTGCAAATTGGTTGAACAAGCATGCTAAGAGAGTGGGCATCAGACACAGGACATCTCTTGGGAGGCCAGTAACTAGTAGTGACATAGAAACAAAATGAATGGTTGATACTCCAGAAGGCTGTCTTATCACCTCTCTGCCCCTGCTCCACATGGGGTCCCTCCCACGGGATGCCTGAACTGAGCCTGCAGGGGCTGCCCACAGGCAGCAGCTCTTCAAGAACTGCTCCCACACGGCTCCGTACCACGGCGTCCATCCTTCCCCCAGGAGCAAACTGCTCCAGCACGGGTCCCCCATGGGCGGCAGCTCCCCCCAGACCCCCTGCTCCTGCGTGGGCTCCTCTCCACGGGCTGCAGCTCCGGCCCGGGGCCTGCTTCTGCGGGGGCTCTCCATGGGCCGCAGCCTCCTGCAGGCCACATCCACCTGCTCCACCGGGGGATCCTCCACAGGCTGCAGCGTGGAGATCTGCCCCATGTGGGACCCATGGACTGCAGGGGGACAGCCTGCTCCACCAGGGGCCTCTCCACAGGCCGCAGGGGAACTGCTGCTGCGTGCCTGGAGCACCTCCACTGCCCTTGGGGGCTGCAGGGCTGGATCTCATTCCACACTCTCCCAGCTGCTGTGGTGTAGCAGTTCTTTTCCCTTTCTTAAATATGCTCTCAGAAAGGTGCAAACAACACCACTTGTTGGCTTGTTGGCTTGGCTCTGGCCAGCGGCGGGTCCCTTTTGAAGCAGCTGGAGCTGGCTCTGCTCTGACATGGGGCAGCTGCTGCGCTCTGCTCACATCGGCCACCCCTGCAGGCCCCTGCTGGTAGCCCTTGCCACACAAACCTGATATATATTTGAGAGGTATTAGAGCCCTAGCTAGAATTAGCATAACTTTTATTGACTTTAATAGGAGAGAGCTTGGGCCTTCATTGTCTGTAAAATACCGTCTGCCTGCTACATGCTTGTCTGTGGATTCACTTCATGCCTTACTCTTTCATTGATTTCTGTCTTAGGGAAAAGAAGCATTTCCTTGTTGACAGTGAGATATGGTCCTTCTTTGGGAAGCTTTGCAAGTCTCCAGAAAATAGGAGGATTGGCTGGAGAAATGGAGAAAATCCACTATGAAAATCATTGGACGCAGTCAGTGGAAGTACCAGGAATACAGGATAGAGAAAATCTGAATTTTGTTTTCATGATTAATTGGAAAGGAGCAAAAATAGAAGTAGGCTGTGGCTGTGCCCTCATCTGCCACTGTACCCCCAGGATCCTTTGTGGGTGCGTAGGTGAGCCGTTCATCACATAACCCAACACTGAGAGCAGGGTTCCACATCCTGGTAGTACGTATCTCCTGGAGTTGCATCTTTGAGTCTTCAGAGCAGAAAAGGATGGTGTGCGCTAGTTCCTTCCTTGGTAAACCTTTTTTTTTTTTTCTTTTTTTTTTTTTTTCCCCTATAGCCAGTTATTAAACCAAACAGACTCAGAAAACAAGGGGACCCGAGCTCTGGGGACCCGAGCTCTGGGGACCCGAGCTCTGGGGACCCGAGCTCTGGGGACCCGAGCTCTGGGGACCCGAGCTCTGGGGACCCGAGCTCTGGGGACCCGAGCTCTGGGGACCCGAGCTCTGGGGACCCGAGCTCACGGGACCCGAGCTCACGGGACCCGAGCTCACGGGACCCGAGCTCACGGGACCCGAGCTCACGGGAAGTTGGAGCAGCAATTTTCTCAGGGACCCCCCCCTTTTTTTTTCCCCCTTGCCGTTTGCATTCCCGTGCCTGTAGTGTCCTAGTAGATTTTTCATCCCTTTTTCTGATGTCCTCTGCATGGTCATGTAGGGAAAACCACAGGGTGGCACAGTGTGTGTATTCACTGTTATCTTCATTGCGCAGCAGGACACTTACCTCTGATAACTGAGGCTCTGGTTTGTACAGGTGGGGAGGGAGATCGATTCTCTTTAAGTTGGTGGACCTCTTCCGAAAGTTTCTCCACGGCCCAGACGCAGGCCTCTAGGGAAGAGGACAGACTTTCTTTGTACTGCTTTTGACTTGCATATTGTGAAAACAGTATTTCTTTTATGCACAGCACATTCTCACTATTTCCACTTAGTGAAAGTAACTAACATGCAACAACCAGTATCCATGCAAATCTGTTTCTACTTACCACAAGGCAAAATTTGAGTTCACATTAAAGCACCTTTTTCACGCAGCCTGTTGTTGTATCTTCACAAATACTTCAGAACATTCTTCAAAGTCAGGCTTACCTGTATGCACTTGAGCTTCTGAGGTTGTTGGCTGGTGTTCTGTTGTTTGTTTGGCTGGTGTTTTTTTTTTAGGGCTGGGAAGGGAGCTTAGAATCCATATAAGTAATTTGACTGAAAACAGACAAGGTGAAGGAAGTACTCAAACTCCTCAACATTAAACAGCTGTAGAACCCAGGAACACTTACCTGCTGGCTTCTGAATTTGAGTCACTTCCAAACTGCTTCACAGTGAAGTAGTACCACCAGGGCTTTACTGTACTGAGAAGGCACCACCAACGTAACTAGCTCATGGAGTTTCTAAAACTATTTCACAGAGATGGTAGAAAACATGAAGAAAAAGCAGCCTACTGGGAAACACTGAGTCCATTTCACCCTGAGAGGAAAAGCACCCTAGACAAGCCAAACCTCAAACTCCCCCAGGCAGGCAATTTCCCCCAGCTCCTCATGCTTCCTATATAGCAAAGGTCAAATGATCCACACCTGGCAGATTTCACTTAACAAGGGTGGAGCCGAGAGACCTTGTGGAATAGGCTCTTCTACCTGCCTTCAATGTTTTAAGGTCAATTGCTCCTTATCACTAGGAGAAATAACCTGACAAAGGGCTTAGTGGTTAGAGTTGACCTAATGAATTAACTACAAAAGGTGCACAAGGGTCATATTTCTGTCAGTCATTCTGTGAGGAAAATTAGTACAGAGCCTGGTAAATCAATCAATAAATAAATAAATAAAAGAAATTAAAAAAAAAAAAAAAGAAAATGACCTTAAAGGCAAAATTGCTATCATAGATTTTCATCTGTCTAGTCATGACAGATAAAGAATGTAGCAATCAGAATTCCTTTTCTTGACATTAATGTTATTTAAATTTGCTTTTCTGAGATCTCTTCTTCATGCAGGACTTTTCAAAATCTAGCCCCATGACCTCTGACTACAGTATTTATAGAATCATAGAATATCCTGAGTTGGAAGGGACCCATAAGGATCATCAAGTCCAACCCCTGGCACCGCTCAGGTCTACCCAAAATTTTAGACCATGTGACTAAGTGCACAGTCCAATCGCTTCTTAAATTCAGACAGGCTTGGTGCAGTGACTACTTCACTGCGGAGCCTGTTCCAGTGTGCGACCACCCTCTCGGTGAAGAACCTCTTCCTGATGTCCAGCCTAAACCTCCCCTGCCTCAGCTTAACACTGTTCCTGCGGGTCCTATTGCTGGTGGTTGCGGAGAATAGGTCAGCGCCTGCCTCTCCACTCCCCCTCGCGAGGAAATTGTAGACTGCGATGAGGTGCCCCCTCAGCCTCCTCTTCTCCAGGCTGAACAGGCCAAGTGACCTCAGCCGCTCCTCGTATGTCTTCCCCTCTAGGCCCTTCACCATCTTCGTCGCCCTCCCCTGGACACTCTCCAACAGTTTCACGTCCTTTTTGTACTGTGGAGCCCAGAACTGCACACAGTACTCGAGGTGAGGCCGCACCAGCGCAGAGTAGAGCGGGACAATCACTTCCCTCGACCGACTAGCAATGCCGTGCTTGATGCATCCCAGGGTACAGTTGGCCCTCCTGGCTGCCAGGGCACACGGCTGGCTCATATTCAACTTGCTGTCAACCACAACCCCCAGATCCTTCTCTGCGCGGCTGCTCTCCAGCATCTCGTCGCCCAGCCTGTGCGTATAGCCAGGGTTGCCCCGTCCCAGGTGCAGGACCCGGCACTTGCTTTTGTTAAACTTCATGTGGTTGGTGATCGCCCAGCTCTCCAATCTGTCCAGATCTCTCTGCAAGGCCTTTCCACCCTCAGCCGAGTCTACAACTCCTCCAAGTTTGGTGTCGTCAGCAAATTTGCTCAAAACACCTTCTAGTCCTACATCCAAATCGTTTATAAAAACATTGAAGAGGACTGGCCCTAAAATGGAGCCTTGAGGGACCCCACTAGTGACCATCCGCCAGCCTGATGTGGCCCCATTTACCACAACCCTCTGAGCCCTGCCCGTCAGCCAATTGCTCACCCATAGTATGACTTTTTTGTTTAGTTGTATGCTGGACATTTTGTCCAGTAGGATCCTATGGGAAACCATGTCAAAAGCTTTGCGGAAGTCCAAAAAGATCACATCAGCTGGTTTCCCTTGATCGACTAGATGGGTGATCTTATCATAAAAGGAAACCAAATTTGTTAGGCAGGACCTACCCCTCATGAACCCATGTTGGCTGGGACCAATGACTGCATTGTCCCCCAGGTGCGCTTCAATAACTTCAAGGATCATCTTCTCCATAATTTTACCAGGCACTGACGTGAGACTGACAGGCCTGTAATTGCTAGGGTCTTCTTTCTTGCCCTTCTTGAAAAGTGGCACAACATTTGCCAGCTTCCAGTCTACTGGGACCTCTCCAGATTCCCAAGATCGTTGAAAAATAATTGACAGAGGTCCCGCAGTGACGTCAGCCAGCTCCTTAAGCACCCTGGGATGAATCCCATCCGGACCCATGGACTTGTATGGATCCAGGTGGAGCAGCAAATCCCGCACACGTTCAGGGTCGGTTGGGAGTTTATCATTCCCACTGTCATGATCCTCCAGCTCAGGGCACCCTGGGTGTATTTACTTCGGCTGCATATAAACCATCACGTATAAATGCCATGATCCGGATCCTCACTCACTCTTCAGGTCAAGGACTGGGCTGAAAG
This sequence comes from Cygnus olor, assembly GCF_009769625.2. NCBI lineage: Eukaryota > Metazoa > Chordata > Aves > Anseriformes > Anatidae > Cygnus > Cygnus olor. Next base: position 77,501,856 of record NC_049171.1, on the reverse strand, counting down.
TTTTGGCTTCAATTTGGTTACATGCCTCCATTGCTGTTTTCTGGCAGGTCATGGGAAGAAGATTGGCTGGCTTGGGGCAGCTTATGTACACATGGCTTTTAGGCTGCAGCCAAAGTGTTCCTCTAGATCTGAAAGTTTGAGGATGGTTGGCAAAGCCATCTGAGTGGTTAGAAAGCTGCCTGGCAGAGAAGGACCTGGGAGTATTGGTTGATAGTTGGCTGAAGATGAGCCAGCAGTGTGCTCAGGTGGCCAAGAAGGCCAACAGCATCCTGGCTTGCATAAGAAACAGTGTGGCCAGCAGGGCTAGGGAAGTGATTGTCCCCCTGTACTCGGCTCTGGTGAGGCCGCACCTCGAGTACTGTGTTCAGTTTTGGGCCCCTCACTACAAGAAGGACATCGAGGGGCTCCAGCAAGTCCAGCGAAGGGCAACGAAGCTGGTGAGGGGTCTGGAGAACAAGCCTTACGAGGAGTGGCTGAGGGAGCTGGGATTGTTCAGTCTGGAGGAGGCTCAGGGGCGACCTTATCGCACTCTACAGGTACCTTAAAGGAGGCTGTAGCAAGGTGGGGGTTGATCTATTCTCCCACATGCCCGGTGACAGGATGAGGGGGAATGGGCTAAAGTTGCGCCAGGGGAGGTTTAGGTTGGATATTAGGAAGAACTTCTTCACCAAAAGGGTTGTTAGGCATTGGAATGGGCTGCCCAGGGAAGTGGTTGAGTCACCATCCCTGGAGGCCTTTAAAAGATGTTTAGATGTAGAGCTTAGGGATATGGTTTAGTGGAGGACTTGCTAGTGTTAGGTCAGAGGTTGGGCTAGGTGATCTTGGAGGTCTCTTCCAACCTAGACGATTCTGTGATTCTGTGATTCTTGCTCTAGGGAGCCTGCTTTGGCAGAGGGGTTGGACCTGATGACCTCTCGAGGTCCCTTCCACCCCTACAATTCTGTGATTCTGTGATTCTGTGAAACCAACATGGGTATGGACAGCAGCAATGTCTGCACTGTCAGTAACAGAGAGACTCTCAGTAACATTTCTTTATTTTCAGATGTTATGCTGCCAGCCGTGGAGTGCCCGCCTAGTGCTGCCGTCGGGGCGGCCTCTTTCGGGGCTGGGGAGAGTCCTGTAGGCTGCTGCTGGCCCTCCTCTTCAGGGCGCGCCGGCGCCCCCCAGGCAAGCAGTCCCTGCCCTGGGCAGAGGGACCTGCTGCCGCCTGCCCTGGCTCCTCAGGTGCCTCCTCCTCTTCTGTGGTGGCAGGGGCACAAGTCTCCCCTGGAGAGGTGGCGTGGCTGTGGGCGGCCACGGGGCTGTCCTCCTGGCCCCCTGCAGCATGGGCGTCCTGGCGGTCACGCTGCCGGCGGATCTCTGTGCTGCACAGCTCCACAGCGGCAGTGATGAGCCGCACCACGAAAGGCAGTGTCTGGTTTTTGAGGCAAGGCTGCAGCGCCCGCACCAAGACCTCCTCGTCAAGACCGTAGACGCACAGGAAGCCGATCACTGTGCTCAGGCCTGCAGCCACCTCCCACCACTCGGAGCCGGAGATTGTCTCCAGCTCCTGCTGCAGCCACGCAAGCAGGGGCTCAACGTTTTCTGGGTGCTCCCGGAAGAACGCTGCCCAGACCTCGGGTGGGAAGCTGAGCTCAGGAGCCCTGGGCACCGGCTCCACAGCCCCCTGCTCATCCTGCTGGCCCTCAGCCAAGTGCTCTGCGGGCTCTGGGACAGCACACTCCAAGTAATCATCGGCCGACCTCACCGAGTACTTGATGGTTTTGATTGTCTCCCTGCAGAAGAGGCACCTTGGATTCTTCTTTGCCCACCGCAGAGCACAGCCATAGCACAGCTGGTGGAGACAGGGGGTCACAAAGGCAACATCATCCCGACCGTCCCCACAGGCTGGGCAGGTCCAGTCCGATGGCATATCCATGACCACCGGGCTCTACAGTGGGCTGGGGAGAGCTGAGGTGAAGAAGCTGCTCCCCTGCCCCGGCGCTGCAGCTGCCAAAGGATGTCTGAATCTGCACAAGGGAGAGAGGCCAAGGTCACTCACTGCCAGGGTGAGCAGAGGCAATGCCCCCCTGGCACCTCCGCAGGAACCCCTCCAACCCCACGTCTGGGCCACCCTGTGCCCCCTGCGGGCTGCCCTGGGGCACGTGTCCCCGCACAGCTCACCTGCGCTGCGCTGTGTCCCGCGGGGCCCCGGCTGCCTGAGCCAGGCAGGGCCAGGGAAACACGGGCAATGACTGTGGGGACGGGCACTGAGAACAGCTGCCGGCGGCCCCACAGCACGGCTCCACCAAATCCTTGCTCAGTGCTCCAAGCCTCGCACACACGCTCAGCAGGAGTCCAGCCACGAGCTAGGCTGACGTGGCCTCTGCTGGTGCCCCAAGATAAGCAGCGAGGGCTACGGGGTCACAGCCCATCGCTCAGTGATGTCACCATGGGTCATCTGCCCCAACAGGGCCTGTAGCACTTTGCCCCACATGTTACAAACACTGTTGGGTTGGGATGGTGTTTTCATGTGTCTTTTTTCTTTAATTTTTTTCACTTTGATTTACCATTAAGTGGCTTGCAAATTGGTTGAACAAGCATGCTAAGAGAGTGGGGATCAGACACAGGACATCTCTTGGGAGGCCAGTAACTAGTAGTGACATAGAAACAAAATGAATGGTTGATACTCCAGAAGGCTGTCTTATCACCTCTCTGCCCCTGCTCCACATGGGGTCCCTCCCACGGGATGCCTGAACTGAGCCTGCAGGGGCTGCCCACAGGCAGCAGCTCTTCAAGAACTGCTCCCACACGGCTCCGTACCACGGCGTCCATCCTTCCCCCAGGAGCAAACTGCTCCAGCACGGGTCCCCCATGGGCGGCAGCTCCCCCCAGACCCCCTGCTCCTGCGTGGGCTCCTCTCCACGGGCTGCAGCTCCGGCCCGGGGCCTGCTTCTGCGGGGGCTCTCCATGGGCCGCAGCCTCCTGCAGGCCACATCCACCTGCTCCACCGGGGGATCCTCCACAGGCTGCAGCGTGGAGATCTGCCCCATGTGGGACCCATGGACTGCAGGGGGACAGCCTGCTCCACCAGGGGCCTCTCCACAGGCCGCAGGGGAACTGCTGCTGCGTGCCTGGAGCACCTCCACTGCCCTTGGGGGCTGCAGGGCTGGATCTCATTCCACACTCTCCCAGCTGCTGTGGTGTAGCAGTTCTTTTCCCTTTCTTAAATATGCTCTCAGAAAGGTGCAAACAACACCACTTGTTGGCTTGTTGGCTTGGCTCTGGCCAGCGGCGGGTCCCTTTTGAAGCAGCTGGAGCTGGCTCTGCTCTGACATGGGGCAGCTGCTGCGCTCTGCTCACATCGGCCACCCCTGCAGGCCCCTGCTGGTAGCCCTTGCCACACAAACCTGATATATATTTGAGAGGTATTAGAGCCCTAGCTAGAATTAGCATAACTTTTATTGACTTTAATAGGAGAGAGCTTGGGCCTTCATTGTCTGTAAAATACCGTCTGCCTGCTACATGCTTGTCTGTGGATTCACTTCATGCCTTACTCTTTCATTGATTTCTGTCTTAGGGAAAAGAAGCATTTCCTTGTTGACAGTGAGATATGGTCCTTCTTTGGGAAGCTTTGCAAGTCTCCAGAAAATAGGAGGATTGGCTGGAGAAATGGAGAAAATCCACTATGAAAATCATTGGACGCAGTCAGTGGAAGTACCAGGAATACAGGATAGAGAAAATCTGAATTTTGTTTTCATGATTAATTGGAAAGGAGCAAAAATAGAAGTAGGCTGTGGCTGTGCCCTCATCTGCCACTGTACCCCCAGGATCCTTTGTGGGTGCGTAGGTGAGCCGTTCATCACATAACCCAACACTGAGAGCAGGGTTCCACCGAATTAGTACAGAGCCTGGTAAATAAATAAATAAATAAATAAATAAAAGAAATTAAAAAAAAAAAAAAAGAAAATGACCTTAAAGGCAAAATTGCTATCATAGATTTTCATCTGTCTAGTCATGACAGATAAAGAATGTAGCAATCAGAATTCCTTTTCTTGACATTAATGTTATTTAAATTTGCTTTTCTGAGATCTCTTCTTCATGCAGGACTTTTCAAAATCTAGCCCCATGACCTCTGACTACAGTATTTATAGAATCATAGAATATCCTGAGTTGGAAGGGACCCATAAGGATCATCAAGTCCAACCCCTGGCACCGCTCAGGTCTACCCAAAATTTTAGACCATGTGACTAAGTGCACAGTCCAATCGCTTCTTAAATTCAGACAGGCTTGGTGCAGTGACTACTTCACTGCGGAGCCTGTTCCAGTGTGCGACCACCCTCTCGGTGAAGAACCTCTTCCTGATGTCCAGCCTAAACCTCCCCTGCCTCAGCTTAACACTGTTCCTGCGGGTCCTATTGCTGGTGGTTGCGGAGAATAGGTCAGCGCCTGCCTCTCCACTCCCCCTCGCGAGGAAATTGTAGACTGCGATGAGGTGCCCCCTCAGCCTCCTCTTCTCCAGGCTGAACAGGCCAAGTGACCTCAGCCGCTCCTCGTATGTCTTCCCCTCTAGGCCCTTCACCATCTTCGTCGCCCTCCCCTGGACACTCTCCAACAGTTTCACGTCCTTTTTGTACTGTGGAGCCCAGAACTGCACACAGTACTCGAGGTGAGGCCGCACCAGCGCAGAGTAGAGCGGGACAATCACTTCCCTCGACCGACTAGCAATGCCGTGCTTGATGCATCCCAGGGTACAGTTGGCCCTCCTGGCTGCCAGGGCACACGGCTGGCTCATATTCAACTTGCTGTCAACCACAACCCCCAGATCCTTCTCTGCGCGGCTGCTCTCCAGCATCTCGTCGCCCAGCCTGTGCGTATAGCCAGGGTTGCCCCGTCCCAGGTGCAGGACCCGGCACTTGCTTTTGTTAAACTTCATGTGGTTGGTGATCGCCCAGCTCTCCAATCTGTCCAGATCTCTCTGCAAGGCCTTTCCACCCTCAGCCGAGTCTACAACTCCTCCAAGTTTGGTGTCGTCAGCAAATTTGCTCAAAACACCTTCTAGTCCTACATCCAAATCGTTTATAAAAACATTGAAGAGGACTGGCCCTAAAATGGAGCCTTGAGGGACCCCACTAGTGACCATCCGCCAGCCTGATGTGGCCCCATTTACCACAACCCTTTGAGCCCTGCCCGTCAGCCAATTGCTCACCCATAGTATGACTTTTTTGTTTAGTTGTATGCTGGACATTTTGTCCAGTAGGATCCTATGGGAAACCATGTCAAAAGCTTTGCGGAAGTCCAAAAAGATCACATCAGCTGGTTTCCCTTGATCGACTAGATGGGTGATCTTATCATAAAAGGAAACCAAATTTGTTAGGCAGGACCTACCCCTCATGAACCCATGTTGGCTGGGACCAATGACTGCATTGTCCCCCAGGTGCGCTTCAATAACTTCAAGGATCATCTTCTCCATAATTTTACCAGGCACTGACGTGAGACTGACAGGCCTGTAATTGCTAGGGTCTTCTTTCTTGCCCTTCTTGAAAAGTGGCACAACATTTGCCAGCTTCCAGTCTACTGGGACCTCTCCAGATTCCCAAGATCGTTGAAAAATAATTGACAGAGGTCCCGCAGTGACGTCAGCCAGCTCCTTAAGCACCCTGGGATGAATCCCATCCGGACCCATGGACTTGTATGGATCCAGGTGGAGCAGCAAATCCCGCACACGTTCAGGGTCGGTTGGGAGTTTATCATTCCCACTGTCATGATCCTCCAGCTCAGGGCACCCTGGGTGTATTTACTTCGGCTGCATATAAACCATCACGTATAAATGCCATGATCCGGATCCTCACTCACTCTTCAGGTCAAGGACTGGGCTGAAAGTTTTGGCTTCAATTTGGTTACATGCCTCCATTGCTGTTTTCTGGCAGGTCATGGGAAGAAGATTGGCTGGCTTGGGGCAGCTTATGTACACATGGCTTTTAGGCTGCAGCCAAAGTGTTCCTCTAGATCTGAAAGTTTGAGGATGGTTGGCAAAGCCATCTGAGTGGTTAGAAAGCTGCCTGGCAGAGAAGGACCTGGGAGTATTGGTTGATAGTTGGCTGAAGATGAGCCAGCAGTGTGCTCAGGTGGCCAAGAAGGCCAACAGCATCCTGGCTTGCATAAGAAACAGTGTGGCCAGCAGGGCTAGGGAAGTGATTGTCCCCCTGTACTCGGCTCTGGTGAGGCCGCACCTCGAGTACTGTGTTCAGTTTTGGGCCCCTCACTACAAGAAGGACATCGAGGGGCTCCAGCAAGTCCAGCGAAGGGCAACGAAGCTGGTGAGGGGTCTGGAGAACAAGCCTTACGAGGAGTGGCTGAGGGAGCTGGGATTGTTCAGTCTGGAGGAGGCTCAGGGGCGACCTTATCGCACTCTACAGGTACCTTAAAGGAGGCTGTAGCAAGGTGGGGGTTGATCTATTCTCCCACATGCCCGGTGACAGGATGAGGGGGAATGGGCTAAAGTTGCGCCAGGGGAGGTTTAGGTTGGATATTAGGAAGAACTTCTTCACCAAAAGGGTTGTTAGGCATTGGAATGGGCTGCCCAGGGAAGTGGTTGAGTCACCATCCCTGGAGGCCTTTAAAAGATGTTTAGATGTAGAGCTTAGGGATATGGTTTAGTGGAGGACTTGCTAGTGTTAGGTCAGAGGTTGGGCTAGGTGATCTTGGAGGTCTCTTCCAACCTAGACGATTCTGTGATTCTGTGATTCTTGCTCTAGGGAGCCTGCTTTGGCAGAGGGGTTGGACCTGATGACCTCTCGAGGTCCCTTCCACCCCTACAATTCTGTGATTCTGTGATTCTGTGAAACCAACATGGGTATGGACAGCAGCAATGTCTGCACTGTCAGTAACAGAGAGACTCTCAGTAACATTTCTTTATTTTCAGATGTTATGCTGCCAGCCGTGGAGTGCCCGCCTAGTGCTGCCGTCGGGGCGGCCTCTTTCGGGGCTGGGGAGAGTCCTGTAGGCTGCTGCTGGCCCTCCTCTTCAGGGCGCGCCGGCGCCCCCCAGGCAAGCAGTCCCTGCCCTGGGCAGAGGGACCTGCTGCCGCCTGCCCTGGCTCCTCAGGTGCCTCCTCCTCTTCTGTGGTGGCAGGGGCACAAGTCTCCCCTGGAGAGGTGGCGTGGCTGTGGGCGGCCACGGGGCTGTCCTCCTGGCCCCCTGCAGCATGGGCGTCCTGGCGGTCACGCTGCCGGCGGATCTCTGTGCTGCACAGCTCCACAGCGGCAGTGATGAGCCGCACCACGAAAGGCAGTGTCTGGTTTTTGAGGCAAGGCTGCAGCGCCCGCACCAAGACCTCCTCGTCAAGACCGTAGACGCACAGGAAGCCGATCACTGTGCTCAGGCCTGCAGCCACCTCCCACCACTCGGAGCCGGAGATTGTCTCCAGCTCCTGCTGCAGCCACGCAAGCAGGGGCTCAACGTTTTCTGGGTGCTCCCGGAAGAACGCTGCCCAGACCTCGGGTGGGAAGCTGAGCTCAGGAGCCCTGGGCACCGGCTCCACAGCCCCCTGCTCATCCTGCTGGCCCTCAGCCAAGTGCTCTGCGGGCTCTGGGACAGCACACTCCAAGTAATCATCGGCCGACCTCACCGAGTACTTGATGGTTTTGATTGTCTCCCTGCAGAAGAGGCACCTTGGATTCTTCTTTGCCCACCGCAGAGCACAGCCATAGCACAGCTGGTGGAGACAGGGGGTCACAAAGGCAACATCATCCCGACCGTCCCCACAGGCTGGGCAGGTCCAGTCCGATGGCATATCCATGACCACCGGGCTCTACAGTGGGCTGGGGAGAGCTGAGGTGAAGAAGCTGCTCCCCTGCCCCGGCGCTGCAGCTGCCAAAGGATGTCTGAATCTCCACAAGGGAGAGAGGCCAAGGGTGAGGAAGCATTTCCTTGTTGACAGTGAGATATGGTCCTTCTTTGGGAAGCTTTGCAAGTCTCCAGAAAATAGGAGGATTGGCTGGAGAAATGGAGAAAATCCACTATGAAAATCATTGGACGCAGTCAGTGGAAGTACCAGGAATACAGGATAGAGAAAATCTGAATTTTGTTTTCATGATTAATTGGAAAGGAGCAAAAATAGAAGTAGGCTGTGACTGTGCCCTCATCTGCCACTGTACCCCCAGGATCCTTTGTGGGTGCGTAGGTGAGCCGTTCATCACATAACCCAACACTGAGAGCAGGGTTCCACATCCTGGTAGTACGTATCTCCTGGAGTTGCATCTTTGAGTCTTCAGAGCAGAAAAGGATGGTGTGGGCTAGTTCCTTCCTTAGTAAACCTTTTTTTTTTCTTTTTTTTTTTCCCCCTATAGCCAGTTATTAAACCAAACAGACTCAGAAAACAAGGGGACCAGAGCTCTGGGGACCAGAGCTCTGGGGACCAGAGCTCTGGGGACCAGAGCTCTGGGGACCAGAGCTCTGGGGACCAGAGCTCTGGGGACCAGAGCTCACGGGACCAGAGCTCACGGGACCAGAGCTCACGGGACCAGAGCTCTGGGGACCAGAGCTCTGGGGACCAGAGCTCTGGGGACCAGAGCTCACGGGACCAGAGCTCTCGGGACCAGAGCTCACGGGACCAGAGCTCACGGGACCAGAGCTCTGGGGACCAGAGCTCTGGGGACCAGAGCTCTGGGGACCAGAGCTCTGGGGACCAGAGCTCTGGGGACCAGAGCTCTGGGGACCAGAGCTCTGGGGACCAGAGCTCACGGGACCAGAGCTCACGGGACCAGAGCTCTGGGGACCAGAGCTCTGGGGACCAGAGCTCTGGGGACCAGAGCTCTGGGGACCAGAGCTCTGGGGACCAGAGCTCTGGGGACCAGAGCTCTGGGGACCAGAGCTCTGGGGACCAGAGCTCTGGGGACCAGAGCGCTGGGGACCAGAGCTCTGGGGACCAGAGCTCTGGGGACCAGAGCTCTGGGGACCAGAGCTCTGGGGACCAGAGCTCTGGGGACCAGAGCTCTGGGGACCAGAGCTCTGGGGACCAGAGCTCTGGGGACCAGAGCTCTGGGGACCAGAGCTCTGGGGACCAGAGCTCTGGGGACCAGAGCTCTGGGGACCAGAGCTCTGGGGACCAGAGCTCTGGGGACCAGAGCTCTGGGGACCAGAGCTCTGGGGACCAGAGCTCTGGGGACCAGAGCTCTGGGGACCAGAGCTCTGGGGACCAGAGCTCTGGGGACCAGAGCTCTGGGGACCAGAGCTCTGGGGACCAGAGCTCTGGGGACCAGAGCTCTGGGGACCAGAGCTCTGGGGACCAGAGCTCTGGGGACCAGAGCTCTGGGGACCAGAGCTCTGGGGACCAGAGCTCTGGGGACCAGAGCTCTGGGGACCAGAGCTCTGGGGACCAGAGCTCTGGGGACCAGAGCTCTGGGGACCAGAGCTCTGGGGACCAGAGCTCTGGGGACCAGAGCTCTGGGGACCAGAGCTCTGGGGACCAGAGCTCTGGGGACCAGAGCTCTGGGGACCAGAGCTCTGGGGACCAGAGCTCACGGGACCAGAGCTCACGGGACCAGAGCTCACGGGACCAGAGCTCACGGGACCAGAGCTCACGGGACCAGAGCTCACGGGACCAGAGCTCACGGGACCAGAGCTCACGGGACCAGAGCTCACGGGACCAGAGCTCACGGGACCAGAGCTCACGGGACCAGAGCTCACGGGACCAGAGCTCACGGGACCAGAGCTCACGGGACCAGAGCTCACGGGACCAGAGCTCACGGGACCAGAGCTCACGGGACCAGAGCTCACGGGAAGTTGGAGCAGCAATTTTCTCAGGGACCCCCCCCTTTTTTTTTCCCCCTTGCCGTTTGCATTCCCGTGCCTGTAGTGTCCTAGTAGATTTTTCATCCCTTTTTCTGATGTCCTCTGCATGGTCATGTAGGGAAAACCACAGGTGGCACAGTGTGTGTATTCACTGTTATCTTCATTGCGCAGCAGGACACTTACCTCTGATAACTGAGGCTCTGGTTTGTACAGGTGGGGAGGGAGATCGATTCTCTTTAAGTTGGTGGACCTCTTCCGAAAGTTTCTCCACGGCCCAGACGCAGGCCTCTAGGGAAGAGGACAGACTTTCTTTGTACTGCTTTTGACTTGCATATTGTGAAAACAGTATTTCTTTTATGCACAGCACATTCTCACTATTTCCACTTAGTGAAAGTAACTAACATGCAACAACCAGTATCCATGCAAATCTGTTTCTACTTACCACAAGGCAAAATTTGAGTTCGCATTAAAGCACCTTTTTCACGCAGCCTGTTGTTGTATCTTCACAAATACTTCAGAACATTCTTCAAAGTCAGGCTTACCTGTATGCACTTGAGCTTCTGAGGTTGTTGGCTGGTGTTCTGTTGTTTGTTTGGCTGGTGTTTTTTTTTTTAGGGCTGGGAAGGGAGCTTAGAATCCATATAAGTAATTTGACTGAAAACAGACAAGGTGAAGGAAGTACTCAAACTCCTCAACATTAAACAGCTGTAGAACCCAGGAACACTTACCTGCTGGCTTCTGAATTTGAGTCACTTCCAAACTGCTTCACAGTGAAGTAGTACCACCAGGGCTTTACTGTACTGAGAAGGCACCACCAACGTAACTAGCTCATGGAGTTTCTAAAACTATTTCACAGAGATGGTAGAAAACATGAAGAAAAAGCAGCCTACTGGGAAACACTGAGTCCATTTCACCCTGAGAGGTAAAGCACCCTAGACAAGCCAACCTCAAACTCCCCCAGGCAGGCAATTTCCCCCAGCTCCTCATGCTTCCTATATAGCAAAGGTCAAATGATCCACACCTGGCAGATTTCACTTAACAAGGGTGGAGCCGAGAGACCTTGTGGAATAGGCTCTTCTACCTGCCTTCAATGTTTTAAGGTCAATTGCTCCTTATCACTAGGAGAAATAACCTGACAAAGGGCTTAGTGGTTAGAGTTGACCTAATGAATTAACTACAAAAGGTGCACAAGGGTCATATTTCTGTCAGTCATTCTGTGAGGAAAATTAGTACAGAGCCTGGTAAATAAATAAATAAATAAATAAATAAAAGAAATTAAAAAAAAAAAAAAAGAAAATGACCTTAAAGGCAAAATTGCTATCATAGATTTTCATCTGTCTAGTCATGACAGATAAAGAATGTAGCAATCAGAATTCCTTTTCTTGACATTAATGTTATTTAAATTTGCTTTTCTGAGATCTCTTCTTCATGCAGGACTTTTCAAAATCTAGCCCCATGACCTCTGACTACAGTATTTATAGAATCATAGAATATCCTGAGTTGGAAGGGACCCATAAGGATCATCAAGTCCAACCCCTGGCACCGCTCAGGTCTACCCAAAATTTTAGACCATGTGACTAAGTGCACAGTCCAATCGCTTCTTAAATTCAGACAGGCTTGGTGCAGTGACTACTTCACTGCAGAGCCTGTTCCAGTGTGCGACCACCCTCTCGGTGAAGAACCTCTTCCTGATGTCCAGCCTAAACCTCCCCTGCCTCAGCTTAACACTGTTCCTGCGGGTCCTATTGCTGGTGGTTGCGGAGAATAGGTCAGCGCCTGCCTCTCCACTCCCCCTCGCGAGGAAATTGTAGACTGCGATGAGGTGCCCCCTCAGCCTCCTCTTCTCCAGGCTGAACAGGCCAAGTGACCTCAGCCGCTCCTCGTATGTCTTCCCCTCTAGGCCCTTCACCATCTTCGTCGCCCTCCCCTGGACACTCTCCAACAGTTTCACGTCCTTTTTGTACTGTGGAGCCCAGAACTGCACACAGTACTCGAGGTGAGGCCGCACCAGCGCAGAGTAGAGCGGGACAATCACTTCCCTCGACCGACTAGCAATGCCGTGCTTGATGCATCCCAGGGTACAGTTGGCCCTCCTGGCTGCCAGGGCACACGGCTGGCTCATATTCAACTTGCTGTCAACCACAACCCCCAGATCCTTCTCTGCGCGGCTGCTCTCCAGCATCTCGTCGCCCAGCCTGTGCGTATAGCCAGGGTTGCCCCGTCCCAGGTGCAGGACCCGGCACTTGCTTTTGTTAAACTTCATGTGGTTGGTGATCGCCCAGCTCTCCAATCTGTCCAGATCTCTCTGCAAGGCCTTTCCACCCTCAGCCGAGTCTACAACTCCTCCAAGTTTGGTGTCGTCAGCAAATTTGCTCAAAACACCTTCTAGTCCTACATCCAAATCGTTTATAAAAACATTGAAGAGGACTGGCCCTAAAATGGAGCCTTGAGGGACCCCACTAGTGACCATCCGCCAGCCTGATGTGGCCCCATTTACCACAACCCTTTGAGCCCTGCCCGTCAGCCAATTGCTCACCCATAGTATGACTTTTTTGTTTAGTTGTATGCTGGACATTTTGTCCAGTAGGATCCTATGGGAAACCATGTCAAAAGCTTTGCGGAAGTCCAAAAAGATCACATCAGCTGGTTTCCCTTGATCGACTAGATGGGTGATCTTATCATAAAAGGAAACCAAATTTGTTAGGCAGGACCTACCCCTCATGAACCCATGTTGGCTGGGACCAATGACTGCATTGTCCCCCAGGTGCGCTTCAATAACTTCAAGGATCATCTTCTCCATAATTTTACCAGGCACTGACGTGAGACTGACAGGCCTGTAATTGCTAGGGTCTTCTTTCTTGCCCTTCTTGAAAAGTGGCACAACATTTGCCAGCTTCCAGTCTACTGGGACCTCTCCAGATTCCCAAGATCGTTGAAAAATAATTGACAGAGGTCCCGCAGTGACGTCAGCCAGCTCCTTAAGCACCCTGGGATGAATCCCATCCGGACCCATGGACTTGTATGGATCCAGGTGGAGCAGCAAATCCCGCACACGTTCAGGGTCGGTTGGGAGTTTATCATTCCCACTGTCATGATCCTCCAGCTCAGGGCACCCTGGGTGTATTTACTTCGGCTGCATATAAACCATCACGTATAAATGCCATGATCCGGATCCTCACTCACTCTTCAGGTCAAGGACTGGGCTGAAAGTTTTGGCTTCAATTTGGTTACATGCCTCCATTGCTGTTTTCTGGCAGGTCATGGGAAGAAGATTGGCTGGCTTGGGGCAGCTTATGTACACATGGCTTTTAGGCTGCAGCCAAAGTGTTCCTCTAGATCTGAAAGTTTGAGGATGGTTGGCAAAGCCATCTGAGTGGTTAGAAAGCTGCCTGGCAGAGAAGGACCTGGGAGTATTGGTTGATAGTTGGCTGAAGATGAGCCAGCAGTGTGCTCAGGTGGCCAAGAAGGCCAACAGCATCCTGGCTTGCATAAGAAACAGTGTGGCCAGCAGGGCTAGGGAAGTGATTGTCCCCCTGTACTCGGCTCTGGTGAGGCCGCACCTCGAGTACTGTGTTCAGTTTTGGGCCCCTCACTACAAGAAGGACATCGAGGGGCTCCAGCAAGTCCAGCGAAGGGCAACGAAGCTGGTGAGGGGTCTGGAGAACAAGCCTTACGAGGAGTGGCTGAGGGAGCTGGGATTGTTCAGTCTGGAGGAGGCTCAGGGGCGACCTTATCGCACTCTACAGGTACCTTAAAGGAGGCTGTAGCAAGGTGGGGGTTGATCTATTCTCCCACATGCCCGGTGACAGGATGAGGGGGAATGGGCTAAAGTTGCGCCAGGGGAGGTTTAGGTTGGATATTAGGAAGAACTTCTTCACCAAAAGGGTTGTTAGGCATTGGAATGGGCTGCCCAGGGAAGTGGTTGAGTCACCATCCCTGGAGGCCTTTAAAAGATGTTTAGATGTAGAGCTTAGGGATATGGTTTAGTGGAGGACTTGCTAGTGTTAGGTCAGAGGTTGGGCTAGGTGATCTTGGAGGTCTCTTCCAACCTAGACGATTCTGTGATTCTGTGATTCTTGCTCTAGGGAGCCTGCTTTGGCAGAGGGGTTGGACCTGATGACCTCTCGAGGTCCCTTCCACCCCTACAATTCTGTGATTCTGTGATTCTGTGAAACCAACATGGGTATGGACAGCAGCAATGTCTGCACTGTCAGTAACAGAGAGACTCTCAGTAACATTTCTTTATTTTCAGATGTTATGCTGCCAGCCGTGGAGTGCCCGCCTAGTGCTGCCGTCGGGGCGGCCTCTTTCGGGGCTGGGGAGAGTCCTGTAGGCTGCTGCTGGCCCTCCTCTTCAGGGCGCGCCGGCGCCCCCCAGGCAAGCAGTCCCTGCCCTGGGCAGAGGGACCTGCTGCCGCCTGCCCTGGCTCCTCAGGTGCCTCCTCCTCTTCTGTGGTGGCAGGGGCACAAGTCTCCCCTGGAGAGGTGGCGTGGCTGTGGGCGGCCACGGGGCTGTCCTCCTGGCCCCCTGCAGCATGGGCGTCCTGGCGGTCACGCTGCCGGCGGATCTCTGTGCTGCACAGCTCCACAGCGGCAGTGATGAGCCGCACCACGAAAGGCAGTGTCTGGTTTTTGAGGCAAGGCTGCAGCGCCCGCACCAAGACCTCCTCGTCAAGACCGTAGACGCACAGGAAGCCGATCACTGTGCTCAGGCCTGCAGCCACCTCCCACCACTCGGAGCCGGAGATTGTCTCCAGCTCCTGCTGCAGCCACGCAAGCAGGGGCTCAACGTTTTCTGGGTGCTCCCGGAAGAACGCTGCCCAGACCTCGGGTGGGAAGCTGAGCTCAGGAGCCCTGGGCACCGGCTCCACAGCCCCCTGCTCATCCTGCTGGCCCTCAGCCAAGTGCTCTGCGGGCTCTGGGACAGCACACTCCAAGTAATCATCGGCCGACCTCACCGAGTACTTGATGGTTTTGATTGTCTCCCTGCAGAAGAGGCACCTTGGATTCTTCTTTGCCCACCGCAGAGCACAGCCATAGCACAGCTGGTGGAGACAGGGGGTCACAAAGGCAACATCATCCCGACCGTCCCCACAGGCTGGGCAGGTCCAGTCCGATGGCATATCCATGACCACCGGGCTCTACAGTGGGCTGGGGAGAGCTGAGGTGAAGAAGCTGCTCCCCTGCCCCGGCGCTGCAGCTGCCAAAGGATGTCTGAATCTGCACAAGGGAGAGAGGCCAAGGTCACTCACTGCCAGGGTGAGCAGAGGCAATGCCCCCCCTGGCACCTCCGCAGGAACCCCTCCAACCCCACGTCTGGGCCACCCTGTGCCCCCTGCGGGCTGCCCTGGGGCACGTGTCCCCGCACAGCTCACCTGCGCTGCGCTGTGTCCCGCGGGGCCCCGGCTGCCTGAGCCAGGCAGGGCCAGGGAAACACGGGCAATGACTGTGGGGACGGGCACTGAGAACAGCTGCCGGCGGCCCCACAGCACGGCTCCACCAAATCCTTGCTCAGTGCTCCAAGCCTCGCACACACGCTCAGCAGGAGTCCAGCCACGAGCTAGGCTGACGTGGCCTCTGCTGGTGCCCCAAGATAAGCAGCGAGGGCTACGGGGTCACAGCCCATCGCTCAGTGATGTCACCATGGGTCATCTGCCCCAACAGGGCCTGTAGCACTTTGCCCCACATGTTACAAACACTGTTGGGTTGGGATGGTGTTTTGATGTGTCTTTTTTCTTTAATTTTTTTCACTTTGATTTACCATTAAGTGGCTTGCAAATTGGTTGAACAAGCATGCTAAGAGAGTGGGCATCAGACACAGGACATCTCTTGGGAGGCCAGTAACTAGTAGTGACATAGAAACAAAATGAATGGTTGATACTCCAGAAGGCTGTCTTATCACCTCTCTGCCCCTGCTCCACATGGGGTCCCTCCCACGGGATGCCTGAACTGAGCCTGCAGGGGCTGCCCACAGGCAGCAGCTCTTCAAGAACTGCTCCCACACGGCTCCGTACCACGGCGTCCATCCTTCCCCCAGGAGCAAACTGCTCCAGCACGGGTCCCCCATGGGCGGCAGCTCCCCCCAGACCCCCTGCTCCTGCGTGGGCTCCTCTCCACGGGCTGCAGCTCCGGCCCGGGGCCTGCTTCTGCGGGGGCTCTCCATGGGCCGCAGCCTCCTCCAGGCCACATCCACCTGCTCCACCGGGGGATCCTCCACAGGCTGCAGCGTGGAGATCTGCCCCATGTGGGACCCATGGACTGCAGGGGGACAGCCTGCTCCACCAGGGGCCTCTCCACAGGCCGCAGGGGAACTGCTGCTGCGTGCCTGGAGCACCTCCACTGCCCTTGGGGGCTGCAGGGCTGGATCTCATTCCACACTCTCCCAGCTGCTGTGGTGTAGCAGTTCTTTTCCCTTTCTTAAATATGCTCTCAGAAAGGTGCAAACAACACCACTTGTTGGCTTGTTGGCTTGGCTCTGGCCAGCGGCGGGTCCCTTTTGAAGCAGCTGGAGCTGGCTCTGCTCTGACATGGGGCAGCTGCTGCGCTCTGCTCACATCGGCCACCCCTGCAGGCCCCTGCTGGTAGCCCTTGCCACACAAACCTGATATATATTTGAGAGGTATTAGAGCCCTAGCTAGAATTAGCATAACTTTTATTGACTTTAATAGGAGAGAGCTTGGGCCTTCATTGTCTGTAAAATACCGTCTGCCTGCTACATGCTTGTCTGTGGATTCACTTCATGCCTTACTCTTTCATTGATTTCTGTCTTAGGGAAAAGAAGCATTTCCTTGTTGACAGTGAGATATGGTCCTTCTTTGGGAAGCTTTGCAAGTCTCCAGAAAATAGGAGGATTGGCTGGAGAAATGGAGAAAATCCACTATGAAAATCATTGGACGCAGTCAGTGGAAGTACCAGGAATACAGGATAGAGAAAATCTGAATTTTGTTTTCATGATTAATTGGAAAGGAGCAAAAATAGAAGTAGGCTGTGGCTGTGCCCTCATCTGCCACTGTACCCCCAGGATCCTTTGTGGGTGCGTAGGTGAGCCGTTCATCACATAACCCAACACTGAGAGCAGGGTTCCACCGAATTAGTACAGAGCCTGGTAAATAAATCAATCAATAAATAAATAAATAAAAGAAATTAAAAAAAAAAAAAAAAGAAAATGACCTTAAAGGCAAAATTGCTATCATAGATTTTCATCTGTCTAGTCATGACAGATAAAGAATGTAGCAATCAGAATTCCTTTTCTTGACATTAATGTTATTTAAATTTGCTTTTCTGAGATCTCTTCTTCATGCAGGACTTTTCAAAATCTAGCCCCATGACCTCTGACTACAGTATTTATAGAATCATAGAATATCCTGAGTTGGAAGGGACCCATAAGGATCATCAAGTCCAACCCCTGGCACCGCTCAGGTCTACCCAAAATTTTAGACCATGTGACTAAGTGCACAGTCCAATCGCTTCTTAAATTCAGACAGGCTTGGTGCAGTGACTACTTCACTGCGGAGCCTGTTCCAGTGTGCGACCACCCTCTCGGTGAAGAACCTCTTCCTGATGTCCAGCCTAAACCTCCCCTGCCTCAGCTTAACACTGTTCCTGCGGGTCCTATTGCTGGTGGTTGCGGAGAATAGGTCAGCGCCTGCCTCTCCACTCCCCCTCGCGAGGAAATTGTAGACTGCGATGAGGTGCCCCCTCAGCCTCCTCTTCTCCAGGCTGAACAGGCCAAGTGACCTCAGCCGCTCCTCGTATGTCTTCCCCTCTAGGCCCTTCACCATCTTCGTCGCCCTCCCCTGGACACTCTCCAACAGTTTCACGTCCTTTTTGTACTGTGGAGCCCAGAACTGCACACAGTACTCGAGGTGAGGCCGCACCAGCGCAGAGTAGAGCGGGACAATCACTTCCCTCGACCGACTAGCAATGCCGTGCTTGATGCATCCCAGGGTACAGTTGGCCCTCCTGGCTGCCAGGGCACACGGCTGGCTCATATTCAACTTGCTGTCAACCACAACCCCCAGATCCTTCTCTGCGCGGCTGCTCTCCAGCATCTCGTCGCCCAGCCTGTGCGTATAGCCAGGGTTGCCCCGTCCCAGGTGCAGGACCCGGCACTTGCTTTTGTTAAACTTCATGTGGTTGGTGATCGCCCAGCTCTCCAATCTGTCCAGATCTCTCTGCAAGGCCTTTCCACCCTCAGCCGAGTCTACAACTCCTCCAAGTTTGGTGTCGTCAGCAAATTTGCTCAAAACACCTTCTAGTCCTACATCCAAATCGTTTATAAAAACATTGAAGAGGACTGGCCCTAAAATGGAGCCTTGAGGGACCCCACTAGTGACCATCCGCCAGCCTGATGTGGCCCCATTTACCACAACCCTTTGAGCCCTGCCCGTCAGCCAATTGCTCACCCATAGTATGACTTTTTTGTTTAGTTGTATGCTGGACATTTTGTCCAGTAGGATCCTATGGGAAACCATGTCAAAAGCTTTGCGGAAGTCCAAAAAGATCACATCAGCTGGTTTCCCTTGATCGACTAGATGGGTGATCTTATCATAAAAGGAAACCAAATTTGTTAGGCAGGACCTACCCCTCATGAACCCATGTTGGCTGGGACCAATGACTGCATTGTCCCCCAGGTGCGCTTCAATAACTTCAAGGATCATCTTCTCCATAATTTTACCAGGCACTGACGTGAGACTGACAGGCCTGTAATTGCTAGGGTCTTCTTTCTTGCCCTTCTTGAAAAGTGGCACAACATTTGCCAGCTTCCAGTCTACTGGGACCTCTCCAGATTCCCAAGATCGTTGAAAAATAATTGACAGAGGTCCCGCAGTGACGTCAGCCAGCTCCTTAAGCACCCTGGGATGAATCCCATCCGGACCCATGGACTTGTATGGATCCAGGTGGAGCAGCAAATCCCGCACACGTTCAGGGTCGGTTGGGAGTTTATCATTCCCACTGTCATGATCCTCCAGCTCAGGGCACCCTGGGTGTATTTACTTCGGCTGCATATAAACCATCACGTATAAATGCCATGATCCGGATCCTCACTCACTCTTCAGGTCAAGGACTGGGCTGAAAGTTTTGGCTTCAATTGGTTACATGCCTCCATTGCTGTTTTCTGGCAGGTCATGGGAAGAAGATTGGCTGGCTTGGGGCAGCTTATGTACACATGGCTTTTAGGCTGCAGCCAAAGTGTTCCTCTAGATCTGAAAGTTTGAGGATGGTTGGCAAAGCCATCTGAGTGGTTAGAAAGCTGCCTGGCAGAGAAGGACCTGGGAGTATTGGTTGATAGTTGGCTGAAGATGAGCCAGCAGTGTGCTCAGGTGGCCAAGAAGGCCAACAGCATCCTGGCTTGCATAAGAAACAGTGTGGCCAGCAGGGCTAGGGAAGTGATTGTCCCCCTGTACTCGGCTCTGGTGAGGCCGCACCTCGAGTACTGTGTTCAGTTTTGGGCCCCTCACTACAAGAAGGACATCGAGGGGCTCCAGCAAGTCCAGCGAAGGGCAACGAAGCTGGTGAGGGGTCTGGAGAACAAGCCTTACGAGGAGTGGCTGAGGGAGCTGGGATTGTTCAGTCTGGAGGAGGCTCAGGGGCGACCTTATCGCACTCTACAGGTACCTTAAAGGAGGCTGTAGCAAGGTGGGGGTTGATCTATTCTCCCACATGCCCGGTGACAGGATGAGGGGGAATGGGCTAAAGTTGCGCCAAGGGAGGTTTAGGTTGGATATTAGGAAGAACTTCTTCACCAAAAGGGTTGTTAGGCATTGGAATGGGCTGCCCAGGGAAGTGGTTGAGTCACCATCCCTGGAGGCCTTTAAAAGATGTTTAGATGTAGAGCTTAGGGATATGGTTTAGTGGAGGACTTGCTAGTGTTAGGTCAGAGGTTGGGCTAGGTGATCTTGGAGGTCTCTTCCAACCTAGACGATTCTGTGATTCTGTGATTCTTGCTCTAGGGAGCCTGCTTTGGCAGAGGGGTTGGACCTGATGACCTCTCGAGGTCCCTTCCACCCCTACAATTCTGTGATTCTGTGATTCTGTGAAACCAACATGGGTATGGACAGCAGCAATGTCTGCACTGTCAGTAACAGAGAGACTCTCAGTAACATTTCTTTATTTTCAGATGTTATGCTGCCAGCCGTGGAGTGCCCGCCTAGTGCTGCCGTCGGGGCGGCCTCTTTCGGGGCTGGGGAGAGTCCTGTAGGCTGCTGCTGGCCCTCCTCTTCAGGGCGCGCCGGCGCCCCCCAGGCAAGCAGTCCCTGCCCTGGGCAGAGGGACCTGCTGCCGCCTGCCCTGGCTCCTCAGGTGCCTCCTCCTCTTCTGTGGTGGCAGGGGCACAAGTCTCCCCTGGAGAGGTGGCGTGGCTGTGGGCGGCCACGGGGCTGTCCTCCTGGCCCCCTGCAGCATGGGCGTCCTGACGGTCACGCTGCCGGCGGATCTCTGTGCTGCACAGCTCCACAGCGGCAGTGATGAGCCGCACCACGAAAGGCAGTGTCTGGTTTTTGAGGCAAGGCTGCAGCGCCCGCACCAAGACCTCCTCGTCAAGACCGTAGACGCACAGGAAGCCGATCACTGTGCTCAGGCCTGCAGCCACCTCCCACCACTCGGAGACGGAGATTGTCTCCAGCTCCTGCTGCAGCCACGCAAGCAGGGGCTCAACGTTTTCTGGGTGCTCCCGGAAGAACGCTGCCCAGACCTCGGGTGGGAAGCTGAGCTCAGGAGCCCTGGGCACCGGCTCCACAGCCCCCTGCTCATCCTGCTGGCCCTCAGCCAAGTGCTCTGCGGGCTCTGGGACAGCACACTCCAAGTAATCATCGGCCGACCTCACCGAGTACTTGATGGTTTTGATTGTCTCCCTGCAGAAGAGGCACCTTGGATTCTTCTTTGCCCACCGCAGAGCACAGCCATAGCACAGCTGGTGGAGACAGGGGGTCACAAAGGCAACATCATCCCGACCGTCCCCACAGGCTGGGCAGGTCCAGTCCGATGGCATATCCATGACCACCGGGCTCTACAGTGGGCTGGGGAGAGCTGAGGTGAAGAAGCTGCTCCCCTGCCCCGGCGCTGCAGCTGCCAAAGGATGTCTGAATCTGCACAAGGGAGAGAGGCCAAGGTCACTCACTGCCAGGGTGAGCAGAGGCAATGCCCCCCTGGCACCTCCGCAGGAACCCCTCCAACCCCACGTCTGGGCCACCCTGTGCCCCCTGCGGGCTGCCCTGGGGCACGTGTCCCCGCACAGCTCACCTGCGCTGCGCTGTGTCCCGCGGGGCCCCCGCTGCCTGAGCCAGGCAGGGCCAGGGAAACACGGGCAATGACTGTGGGGACGGGCACTGAGAACAGCTGCCGGCGGCCCCACAGCACGGCTCCACCAAATCCTTGCTCAGTGCTCCAAGCCTCGCACACACGCTCAGCAGGAGTCCAGCCACGAGCTAGGCTGACGTGGCCTCTGCTGGTGCCCCAAGATAAGCAGCGAGGGCTACGGGGTCACAGCCCATCGCTCAGTGATGTCACCATGGGTCATCTGCCCCAACAGGGCCTGTAGCACTTTGCCCCACATGTTACAAACACTGTTGGGTTGGGATGGTGTTTTCATGTGTCTTTTTTCTTTAATTTTTTTCACTTTGATTTACCATTAAGTGGCTTGCAAATTGGTTGAACAAGCATGCTAAGAGAGTGGGCATCAGACACAGGACATCTCTTGGGAGGCCAGTAACTAGTAGTGACATAGAAACAAAATGAATGGTTGATACTCCAGAAGGCTGTCTTATCACCTCTCTGCCCCTGCTCCACATGGGGTCCCTCCCACGGGATGCCTGAACTGAGCCTGCAGGGGCTGCCCACAGGCAGCAGCTCTTCAAGAACTGCTCCCACACGGCTCCGTACCACGGCGTCCATCCTTCCCCCAGGAGCAAACTGCTCCAGCACGGGTCCCCCATGGGCGGCAGCTCCCCCCAGACCCCCTGCTCCTGCGTGGGCTCCTCTCCACGGGCTGCAGCTCCGGCCCGGGGCCTGCTTCTGCGGGGGCTCTCCATGGGCCGCAGCCTCCTGCAGGCCACATCCACCTGCTCCACCGGGGGATCCTCCACAGGCTGCAGCGTGGAGATCTGCCCCATGTGGGACCCATGGACTGCAGGGGGACAGCCTGCTCCACCAGGGGCCTCTCCACAGGCCGCAGGGGAACTGCTGCTGCGTGCCTGGAGCACCTCCACTGCCCTTGGGGGCTGCAGGGCTGGATCTCATTCCACACTCTCCCAGCTGCTGTGGTGTAGCAGTTCTTTTCCCTTTCTTAAATATGCTCTCAGAAAGGTGCAAACAACACCACTTGTTGGCTTGTTGGCTTGGCTCTGGCCAGCGGCGGGTCCCTTTTGAAGCAGCTGGAGCTGGCTCTGCTCTGACATGGGGCAGCTGCTGCGCTCTGCTCACATCGGCCACCCCTGCAGGCCCCTGCTGGTAGCCCTTGCCACACAAACCTGATATATATTTGAGAGGTATTAGAGCCCTAGCTAGAATTAGCATAACTTTTATTGACTTTAATAGGAGAGAGCTTGGGCCTTCATTGTCTGTAAAATACCGTCTGCCTGCTACATGCTTGTCTGTGGATTCACTTCATGCCTTACTCTTTCATTGATTTCTGTCTTAGGGAAAAGAAGCATTTCCTTGTTGACAGTGAGATATGGTCCTTCTTTGGGAAGCTTTGCAAGTCTCCAGAAAATAGGAGGATTGGCTGGAGAAATGGAGAAAATCCACTATGAAAATCATTGGACGCAGTCAGTGGAAGTACCAGGAATACAGGATAGAGAAAATCTGAATTTTGTTTTCATGATTAATTGGAAAGGAGCAAAAATAGAAGTAGGCTGTGGCTGTGCCCTCATCTGCCACTGTACCCCCAGGATCCTTTGTGGGTGCGTAGGTGAGCCGTTCATCACATAACCCAACACTGAGAGCAGGGTTCCACATCCTGGTAGTACGTATCTCCTGGAGTTGCATCTTTGAGTCTTCAGAGCAGAAAAGGATGGTGTGGGCTAGTTCCTTCCTTGGTAAACCTTTTTTTTTTTTCTTTTTTTTTTTTTTTTCCCCTATAGCCAGTTATTAAACCAATCAGACTCAGAAAACAAAACAAAACAAAAACAAAACAAACAAAAACAAATCAAAGCAACAAAACCAAAGCAAAACAGAACAACAACAACAACAACAAAAAACAGAAGACAAGGGTATCTGTCTTTTGTTCCGTTCTAGGTCAAAAGACATGCTGGAGTCTGTCCAGTCTGTGGGCAGGTTTTCTACTACACTGTGATCGCAGTTCACAGAACAACAAATGAAAATTTCTGATACTGAAGAAATACTGTGCTTTGCTGGATCTAGTGTTGGACTTGGATTTACAGCTTTCACTCTTCTCAGGTCTAGGTGAAACTCCTCAGAGTTTTCTTTAAGAGACGTTTAGATGTAGAGCTTAGGGATAGGGCTTAGTGGAGGACTTGTTAGTGTTAGCTCAGAGGTTGGACTAGGTGATCTTGGAGGTCTCTTCCAACCTAGGTGATTCTGTGATTCTGTGATTCTTTGAAAATTGGATGGAAAATCTACCTCTACCCTAGAGGCACGGGTACGTGAGTTCCAAAGGAAAACAATCGGGAAGAAGGGGTTCTCTGAAAAGCTTGCTGCTCCAACTTCCAGCAGGCATTCATTTAGACACAGAAACAAAGATTCTGACTTGGATTAGAGGGGCCCTGCCTCCAGCCGGGGGGAGGAAATGGACAATCGAGTTTATTGGACTGTGTGGATTTGATGGCCTGGCACATCAGACGCACAGAAATATAAGGCTTTAGTAGACACCGGTGCACAATGTACTGTAATGCCATCGAGCTATAAAGGGCCAGAACCCATCTGTATTTATGGGGTGATGGGGGGATCCCAGCAGTTAACTGTATTGGAGGCTGAAATGAGTCTAACTGGAAATGAGTGTCAAAAGCACCCTATATTTGACTGGCCTGGATGCTCCGTGCATCCTTGGCATAGACTATCTTAGAAGAGGATATTTCAAGGACCCAAAAGGGCTCTGGTGGGCTTTTGGCATAGCTGCCTTAGAGACAGAGGACATTAAACAGTTGCCTACCTTGCCCAGTCTCTCGGAGGACCCTTCTGTTGTGGGGTTGCTGAGAGTCGAAGAACAGCAGGTGCCAATCGCTACCACAACTGTGCACCGGCGGCAATATCGCACCAACCGAGACTCCCTGATTCCCATCCATAAGCTAATTCGTCAACTGGAGAGCCAAGGAGTGATCAGCAAGACTCATTCACCTTTTAATAGTCCCATATGGCCAGTGCGAAAGTCCAATGGTGAGTGGAGACTAACGGTGGACTATCGTGGCCTGAATGAAGTCACGCCACCACTGAGTGCTGCAGTGCCAGACCTGCTAGAACTCCAGCACGAACTGGAATCAAAGGCAGCCAAGTGGTATGCCACAACTGATATCGCTAATGCATTTTTCTCTATCCCTCTAGCAGCAGAGTGCAGGCCACAGTTTGTTTTCACTTGGAGGGGTGTCCAATACACCTGGAATCAGTTGCCCCAGGGGTGGAAACACAGCCCTACCATTTGCCATGGACTGATC
The DNA here is from genome assembly GCF_009769625.2 of Cygnus olor. Taxonomy (NCBI): domain Eukaryota; kingdom Metazoa; phylum Chordata; class Aves; order Anseriformes; family Anatidae; genus Cygnus; species Cygnus olor. The sequence continues at coordinate 77,477,477 of NC_049171.1, read as the reverse complement.
CAGTCTGCACTGGAGCAGGAGGAAGCTCCAGAACACCTGCAGTACATCAATGACATCATTGTGTGGGGTGACACAGCAGAGGAAGTTTTTGAGAAGGGAAGAAAATAGTCCAAATCCTTCTGAAGGCCAGTTTTGTCATAAAACAAAATAAAGTCAAAGGACCTGCACGAGAGATCCAGTTTTTAGGAATAAAATGGCAAGATGGATGTCATCAAATCCCAATGGATGTGATCAACAAAATAACAGCTATGTCTCCACCAACTAGCAAAAAAGAAACACAAACTTTCCTAGGTGTCGTGGGGTTTTGGAGAATGCACATTCCAAATTACAGTCTGATTGTAAACCCGCTCTACCAAGTAACCTGTAAGAAGAATGATTTCGAATAGGGCCCTGAGCAACGACAAGCCTTTGAACAAATTAAGCAGGAAATAGTTCATGCAGTAGCCCTTGGGCCAGTCCGAACAGGGCCAGATGTAAAGAATATGCTCTACACCGCAGCCGGGGAGAATGGCCCCACCTGGAGCCTTTGGCAGAAAGAACCTTGGGAAACTTGAGGTCGACCCCTGGGGTTTTGGAGTCGGGGATACAGAGGATCTGAGGCTCGCTACACTCCAACTGCAAAGGAGACATTGGCAGCATATGAAGGAGTTCGATCTGCTTCAGAAGTGATTGGTACTGAAGCACAGCTCCTCCTGGCACCCTGACTGCCGGTACTAGGCTGGATGTTCAAAGGAAGGGTCCCCTCTACACATCACGCAACTGACGCTACATGGAGTAAGTGGATTGCACTGATTACTCAGCGGGCTCGAACAGGAAACCCCAGTTGTCCAGGAATCTTGGAAGTTATTATGGACAGGCCAGAAGGCAAATACTTTGGGATATCACCACAGGAGGAGGTGGCCCATGCTGAAGAAGCCCCACTGTACAACAAGCTACAAGAAAATGAGAAGAAATATGCCCTGTTCACTGATGGGTCCTGTCGTACTGTAGGAAAGCATCGGAGATGGAAAGCTGCTGTATGGAGTCCTATACGACGAGTTGCAGAAGCTGCTGGGGGAGATGGTGAATCGAGTCAGTTTGCAGAAGTGAAAGCCATTCAGCTGGCTTTAGATATTGCTGAATGAGAAAAGTGGCCAGTTCTCTATCTCTATACTGATTCATGGAGGGTAGCAAATGCCCTGTGGGGGTGGTTACAGCAATGGAAGCAGAACAATTGGCAGCGCAGGGGCAAACCCATCTGGGCTGCTGCACTGTGGCAAGACATTGCTGCCCGGGTAGAGAACCTGGTTGTAAAGGTACACCATGTAGATGCTCATGTGCCAAGAATCGGGCTACTGAAGAACATCAAAACAACCAGCAGGTGGATCAGGCTGCTAAGACTGAAGTGGCTCAGGTGGACCCGGACTGGCAACATAAAGGTGAATTATTTATAGCCCAATGGGCCCATGACACCTCAGGCCATCAAGGTAGAGATGCAACATACAAATGGGCTCATGATCAAGGGACCTGACCATGGACACTATAGCACAGGTTATTCATGATTGTGAAACATGTGCTGCAATCAAGCAAGCCAAATGGTCAAAGCCTCTTTGGTATGGAGGACGATGGCTGAAATATAAATATGGGGAGGCCTGGCAGATTGATTACATCACACTCCCTCAAACCCGCAATGGCAAGCACCATGTACTTACAATGGTGGAAGCAACCACCGGATGGCTGGAAACATATCCTGTGCCCCATGCCACCGCCCGGAACACTATTCTGGGCCTTGAAAAGCAAGTCCTATGGTCACATGGCACCCCAGAAAGAATTGAGTCGGACAATGGGACTCATTTCCAAAACAACCTTATAGACACTTGGGTCAAAGAACATGGTGTTGAGTGAGTTTATCACATCCCCTATAATGCACCAGCCTCTGGGAAAGTTGAACGATATAATGGACTGTTAGAGACTACACTGAAAGCAATGGGTGCTGGGACATTCAAAAATTGGGATACACATTTGGCAAAGGCCGCCTGGTTAGTCAATACTAGGGGATCTGCCAACCGAGCTGGACCTGCCCAATCAAAACTGTTACAAACTGTAAAAGGGGATAAAGTTCCTGTAGTGCACATAAGAAACATGCTGGGTAAAACAGTCTGGGCTACTCCTGCCTCAGGAAAAGGCAAACCCATTCATGGGATTGCTTTTGCTCAGGGACCTGGATGCACTTGGTGGGTAATGCAAAAGAATGGGGAGGTCCGGTGTGTACCTCAAGGGGATTTAATACTGCTTGAGAATAGCCCATGAGTTGAATTGTAGTATGTTAATTATTATATAATACTGTATGTCATCACTACCATGATTGCTATATACCATAGATGAAAATGGTGATTAATTAGAATGTATTGGAAAGAGTGTAACCTGAGCATGACATAAATGGTATGGAAAAAGGGGTGGATATATGTCCTGGTTTCAGTTAGGATAGAGTTAATTTTCCTCCTAGTAGCTGGTAGGGTGCTATGTTTTGGATTAGGATGAGAAGAGTGTTGTTAACACACTGATGTTTTAATTGCTGCAGAGCAGTGCTTACACTAAGCCAAGGACTTTTCAGCTTCTCACTCTGTCCTGCCAGCGGGCAGGCTAGGGGTGCAGCAGGAGCTGGGAGGGGACGGACCCAGGACAGATGACTCAAACTGGCCAAAGGGGTATTCCATACCATCTGACGTCATGCTAAACAATATATAGGGGTGGCTGGCTGGGGGGGGGGGGGGCCAGCTGCTCGGAGATAGGCTGGGCATTGGTCAGCAGGTGGTGAGCAATTGATTGTGCATCACTTGTCCTGTACACATTATTAGTAGTAGTACTATTATTATTATTATTATTGTTATTATTATTGTTATTATTATTTTCCTGTCTTAATAAACTGTCTTTATCTCAACTCACAGGCTTCACTTTCCCGTTTCTCTCCCCCATCCCAGAGAGGGAGGGGGGAGGGTGAGCGAACGGCTGCGTGATGTTTAGCTGCCGGCCGGGTTAAACCACAACAAAACAGCAGAATGTTCATGGATCAGTTCATAGACACTGCTGTAAATCTGACAGTGCTGCACATGTCACATCCTGGTCTGCTCACTTTCAGATGGGAAAACATAGTGGGTAAAGAAAGGCACCAGATCTCCATTAAATTCTGGAGTGACATTGATATTTGCTATACACTTAACTATTAGGCCTTCAAAATTGCTCTGTAAGACAGAGAGTGAAGTAAAAAGTAGAGAGAAAGAAGAGAAAGCTTTCTGAATGCCAATTTAGTTGCTGAAGCTTAAAATAAATATTATGCAAAATATTCTAGCTGCATGCTGTAAAGCCACTCATTTGTTCAGTGCATTACCCACTTACTCTTCCTCACGTGGGTCACCTGCCTTTTCAAAGCCCTTAATGCGTAAAATTAATCCCTGGAGGAGATTACACAAATAAGCTATGCAAATACAGCAATGATCTCCTGATTTACACATTTGCATCTTTCTTCATTTTCCTCATTGTAAACAACTGTTGCTTGTTCTTCTGGGAAGACTGCCATCATTGATGAGAGCCTCTTTCATAGCCCCTAGGCTGAGGACACACTGGTTCTCTGGATTTTACTGATACACAGCCCTGAATCAGCCTTCTTGATCTCATTTGGCCTATCCATCTCATCAGGATGAGCAGGAATTTTTGTCACTGATTTAACTGAGCATAGATTTGTGGACTACATCTTCCTTGTAATGTCCCCCTGACTGATTTCTGGATTTTAAGTGTCTTTTCCCACAGTGGCTTATCATTTTTGCCAAATTATTTTCCCCTACATGTTCAAAATATGGAATCTAAATTAAAAATCAATACCACTGACTGGCATCTATTTGGGAAGCGATAAGGAATGAGCACATTATCTTTAACTGACTTTACAGACATATATTTATGTCAATAAAAATATATATATTGAGGGGGGGGGGGGCTAGTTATTGCTCTTAGAAGAAAAACGTTGCATGGCTTTATTTTCATTCCAGTCATTCTCATTTCCAGATTGCTGCACTTACAAAGGAAACATTCTCTTCTGACCACGATTTCTTACACACTGAAGAGTGGAAATCATGTTGCTCTGTAGACGAAGCCTTCACAAGCTTATCCTTCTCACAGGTAAGGACTGAATAGCCACCAGGCCACCAAGAAATGTCATGGGCATGCTGTTATCCTAGTGATGGAGGCTGTAGTCCCTGTTGCTTCTCTCCTTTATCCACCATAAGGTAAATTTTCACCCGCCCTTGTGGGTCTCTGATTTCCTAATGCTTAACCTACACCATTGCCTTCCAGATAGAAATCAATATCTAGTACATCATTTATTCCCCTCTCAGTTACTGCTGCTAGATGTCTTCTCTGACCTCTGCCTTCTTCAGGAAAACTTCTCAACCTCTTATGCGTCCTGGCCATCTTCAACAACATCAATATCTACTAACAAGGTGGTACCTCAGGCAAATACTGCCAGAAATATGCCCTGCTCCCAAAGACCATTACTCTTAGCAGTACTTAAAGATTGGTATGTAAATTACATTCCTCTAGAGCCTTGAACTTGTTAGTAGAATAGACACTTGCTGCAGGCAGCTGCAGCACAAATCAAACCAATTTATTTAGTGTAGATTAATAATTTGATACAATTATTTTCCAAGGACACTTACTAGGGTTATTTTTGAATGTTCAGTCATTTCACAGTCTTAAATATGCTCTGTGATGAATGTATCTGGATTTATACTTCTAAGTCAGTTTTGTTTCATTTCAGCTTCTTATTCTAAGCAGATGCTCTACAAAGATGAACAAAGGTCAAATCATCTGCTGTTGGCTGTAATGCTGTCCCCTTTCTGCTAGTTCAGTAAGCTCAAATCCCATAAATCTCCTTGATCTTGAAATACTCAAAAGCAGATTGGAAATTTAAAAGAAAAACCTGAGCATTTAGCTGCCTCAGAAATGTTTTTCCAAATATGCATTCTGCAAGATTTATCTTGGAAAGCTTGTTAACAGATCTGTTCAGTACTGGGCATCTTTTGACTCGTGATTAAGTAAAGCAACATTGATTCCACTGAGACAGAATAATAAGTAAAGGCTACTGATAAAATATCTGACCCTGTATTTGCACTTCTTCAGAAATGAGGGCATATACCTGAATTTATACAATTGTGGAAAATATACTCATGTTTTAAGGTACATCTGGCTACTCCATCATCACATAAACATTCAATACCACTTGCAATATCCATGGATAGACAGTTGCTTGTTCACAAGGAAACGTGTTTGTGGCAGGCATTAGCTGATATAAACCAACAGGTTAGGCCTGATAATCTGGGGCTGTAACTGTCTCTTTTAATAATATTCATCCCTATTAGCCTTTTCTGGCCTTAAGATGTATGCTGATCATGTTTAGGAAGTTCCTTACTTGTTTGTGCTTGTGTCTGCAGTTTTCCTGCTCATCCATCTCATGCACAGAATTAGAAGAAGCCCAGAGATGCAGGCTCACCAGGGCAGGCCTGCACTCTGCCCAGCCACAGCCTGCACTCAGACAGCCACCAACAAAACCCATCTAATCAGTGCTGCTTTCTCCTTCAGAGAGGCTCTGCCATATTACCTCAGGAAGGATCTTCAGATGCAGCAGAGGGCTGGCTTCTGGCTGGAGAGATTGTTCCAGCAGTGCCAGCCAGCTCCAAGTGACTGGATGTATGCCCATCATGTTAATTAAGAGATCACTGCTGTCACTGGGTCACGAGTATGTGTCAGATTGCTCAACAGAGAGTGCCAGACACTGTGCCCAGATGCCACATGAACATCTTGTCACAAGACAGGAGATGGGCCACGTCTGTGGGCCCTCTGTGGGAAGCATCCCTCCCTGGCATGAGCATGGAGCCTCCCTTCCGTGAAGGCCCTGCTGGGGAGGGTTTCAGATGTCTCCAGAACTGCCTTAACTTTTTCTGCATTGACTCAGAAGCAAAACTCATTCCATTGATTAATGCTGAATGCACAGTTCACCCATCCATCTCTTTTTTCTGTCTCTTATTTTAGTTTTCCTATTGATCTCTGCCACCACAAGAAAATCTGTGAGATGTGGGCACAATATAATGAAGCTAGAAGAAGTGACATTTCTTTGTCCCTGAAGGCATTCTCAGCAACCTGCAAATGTTAAGAAAGGATGACACATTCTAAAATCAGTTTATGTTTCAGTTCAGGTTATGACACACACAGTCAATGTATAAGGCTAATCAAGATGCCTTTCCAGGATGACTCAACACCCAGGAATCCCTGTGAAAGAGGTGGAGGACATGGGACATTTACAGCAGGAAAGGTGACCTGTTGGAGGAGACCTGTTGGAGGAAGAGACCAAAAGACAAAGGGTGAAGGAGTCCCAGAGTCTCCTCTGTCCAGTCCCAGAGTGAAGGAAATAAAATAAGACTGGTAATGTTAAGGCAGATCAAAAGTCTCTCCTGCCCACATCCTCTCCCTGTCAAGGTCTATAAGCAGACACTTAGAAGAAAAGCCTAATGGGACAGTGCCCTGATGCTACCAGTTAGCCCTTAGCCTTGAGCTCCCATCTGTTCAGCAACTTTCAGAGATGGATGTTGTAACTATATTATCTCTGTCTAGTGGCTTGGTAGGCTTTATTTCCAACCATTTTTCTAAAGTTTTTTTGAGCAGACTCATACATTTGGCTTTCCCAGCACCCTTTCCAACATGCTGTGGCAATGAATTCCAGCTTAAGAGCAGTATGTAAAAACCCTTTGTTTTTAACCTGTCACCTGATCATTTCATTTCATGTCCCTCTGTTCTTGCATTGTGAGAAGTAGTCAATAATTATTCCGCATTCATTTTCTCTGCGGTGTTCATGATTTTGTATTTTTTGTACCTTTTCTAATTTTACCTTTTAATGTTTGATTAATCAAAACCACATGAAGCTTTCAATGTGTGAGCTTGTTGCAGATCTTTGCAATGCCCTACTCATTTTTTTTTCCATATTCCTTTCTCATTAGTTTTTAACTTTTGATTTTCCTTTTTCACCAATGCTGGAAATTGAATGGATGTTTTCAGAAATTATCCAGAAAAATCCAAGTTCTCTTTCATGAGTAATAATTGCTGATTGGAACATAATGAGATGCAGAACTTCAGAACTGAGGTGTTTTTATCTAATGTAAAAATAGAAATAAAAGCATGGAAAAGAAAACAAGGATGCACATATTTGTAAGAAGATGAATGATACAAACTCCCTTTCCTTAGCTCATCTTCAGAAAAAACAAACAAAAAAAAAAAACAGCTGAATGAAAGAAAGCTACAGAGAAGCAAATTGCAGTGTCAGAGATAAGAGATGATCAAGATGTGGACCATACAACCCTGCTTGTCACATTCAGATGAAGCAAGCATTATCAATGAGGAATAACAAAATATAGTGTAATTCCTGATGAAGACAGATGCTAAAATTGTGATGATGATGGAAATTCAGTGGAGACGGGAGGAGAAGGAAAGGTTAAAAAAGAAATGATCTAGCTGTTCACCACACGACTGCACTGGGGACCATTTGTCAGAGGTGCCCAGGTACAGTGTAGGAAGACAAGGGAAGCAAGAGGTGAGTGCTGGCCAGCAGGATAAACAGCCTCATTCCAGCCATTGTACTGCTGCCTGTACTAACTGCACTCTACCACTGAAGAGAAATGCACAACTAGAAGACTAGTTCCAAGTTCCCTTTCTGTTATTTTTCAAATTGTGAGAAGATGAGATGAATGAAGAAAAAAAAATTTTAAATTTTCCACACATCTAGTGACAGTAAGTAGTTTACTTGTAACGTATTTGCTCTGTTAATGAGTTACATATGAATTTACAGCCATTATTACCTTAAGAGGTTTCCAGCAGTTCTGTCCTACAATGTGAAAATTCATGTGCTCCAAGCATTATTACTCCTTATTGCACCTAAGGGATTGTAGTGCACATATGTTGGCTTTAAACTAGCAAAACAGTTTAATTGTTTCAGTCTCTTGCAAGATGACCATCAGTGAAAGTGATTTTTACACTTCTCTATTGACTCCATGAATGTCTAGATAGTTAAATTAACCTGATTATCTCCAAAGTAATATAAAATGTTAACTCACTTGGCTAGGAATAAGATGGAGACCAGACAATTTCTCCATATGCACAGTTTAAAATCTGTTTAAAAATGGAAAGAGGCAGCTTCTTCCAAACAAAAGTAAACACCACACTGACACCCACAAATGATGCAGAATTTCAGCAAGCTTCCCCAGGGAGTGGAGAGTATCTGATTTGTCCCATCACCTCACTAGAGGTATCAGAAATATCAGAGGTATCAGAGATACCAAACCTGGTGGTGTTCCCTGGACACCAGAGACAGAAAATTTTAGGAGAGGAAAACCTATTGTGCCTTGCTGGCAATTTTCCATCTTCCTGGTGAGAATAACAAGGACAACCCAGTGCACCTTGCTGACCCAAGCACTGAGGAACACCAACACTGCTCCGGTGTAGCAGTCCACATGGCTGACCGTGCTGGGAGCTTCTTAGGCTGCAGCAGAGCTGCTCTCAGGACGCTGACAGGATGACTGGGCTTGTGTGTGCTCAGCTCTGCTGGTGCTGAGGCAACCAAAAAAGATGCTGGGTACAGGCTAAAGCATCCAACAAGCCTGGGTGTTTCACCTTCTCTTTCACAGTGCCCTGCCACCATGCTAGAGGTGGCATCTTCAGGCCCACCTATATATTCCTGTGCTGGATGTGTCTGGGCTAGCCTTTACATTTAACTAATGCCATAGACAATGCTTCTGATACCTGGGAGCACTAGTCACATGCACACTAACTGGCTGTGAAACAGAAGAAAATATCTGCCTCCATCTCCTCCAGTACCTGGGGTCAGACTGTCTGTGTCTAGAACAAGCAGCTGTTTCCCCTTGCAGAAGCTCCACTACATGAACAGAGACCCTGGAGAAATTACGAAGTCTCCTGGGCCTCCACAGATTGCAACGCATAAAATAAAATGCTAGGGGAAGACTGAAGTTCAAGGCCTTCTATTCCTCATGACAGCTCTGTTTCCACTTCGCTTGCTATTTGAAATCATGCCTTGACTACTTTTAAAATCACCTCTTGCACAGCAACCTCTTCTCGTATTCTGATTTCAGTCATCCTCTGAGGTAAATAAAAGCTGGTGGCTGCTGGTTTAGGAACCCACAACCCTAACTGTTATCCCCAAAAGAGAGGAATTTGCCTTTTTATTCCACATGGATGTGCTGGGAAATCACAGTAGATTTCCCGCGAAGTCATGTCAAAGACTTAATCAGTATATGAAATCACATAATCTGGAATTGCTTTTTGGTGTGGCTAAAGTCTCTTCTACACCAACCCAGGAAAAAAATATCAAATCAGGCAAGAACTGTATTAATTTTATTTGGCACACTGACAGCTCTGACTTCATGTATGGAATTGAATAGGTATTTACTTCACAGATCCAAAAGGTGTGGGCCAAATGATCACTGCTGTTAGTCCGCAAAAATAAATGGAATTAAAGGAGGGTGAATCATCTGTGAGAGCCTAACATAATTCATTAATTTGAAATATTTCTCTCATCTATTTGGTTGCAATGATCAATATATTGTGCACAGGTTTTTTCGATTTGGGGGAATGTAATAAGGCCTGGAGTAACTCTAAGCAGCAATTCCAGATGATGGTGTAGAAGTGAACACAAACTTCTGGCTGCTGAGCCATGAGCCTTATTGGGCTTATTAGGCTGAGAGAGGGGATTAAAGGACCATCAGAACATGGTAAGAATTATAATCTGTGCAATGTAGGACAGTTAGAGAAACAGTCTGCCCTGGGATTGCCTCCGGGATTACAAATGATAACTGAGGAATGGTAAAGCTAAAATGGCAAGGTTTGCAACTCGAAGGAAAAGCTCCGGACTCTTAATCACAGGTGTCAGAGGGACAGGATTAAGCACAGAGAAAGCTGCATTATGTGGGACTCATCCTACTTTAGTTTCCTTGTCCTGCCCAAGAAGCAAGAGATGATCAGGCTGCTCAGCTGAGACAGCCTGCATTTACTGCACTGTGTTCAGTCAGAAACAGAACTGCTTCCAGAGATTTTATACATCCTGTCTGAAGGAGAAACAAAAAAGACCAAAAAAAATATTATCCTTGGTCTTTGTAAAGAATTTAAAGAGTCTATCTCTACATGTAACTTATATCACCAGCTACCTTTTGTTTCACCTCCTAGCTGCAAGAAATGCACATCAATAAGGACAGAATGACATGAGGAGACCCCTGCAGGGGCTGGGTCAGATCATTAACTCTCAAAACACCCGCTCCCCGTTTCTTTGCACAACTTCTTTGCTCTCTCCCCACTCCTCCTTGTCCCCCTCCTTGCCACCCAGCACTCTTTCTGCCTAGCTGGTGATAACAGTGCAGAGCAGGCAGGCAGGAGCTGCCTGAGCAGAGTGGGAGGGGAGGAGAAGCACTGCTCTTCAGGCTTGCTCACTGTGCAGGCTGAGTAATTTTTCAGATACAGAGACAAAAAACAAAAAAGATAGTGGTGGCTCAGGAGACTGATTGTGCTTGACATCTCTTTTTCATGCCCTAAATATTGCTAGGGCTAGGGAGAAGGACTTAGTAGAATCAGAATAAAGTACTTAAACATATTTAAATTCACCTAAATTCTGATTTTTTTATTACTATTATTTTAGTTAAATTTCATTTCAGTACAAAATGCAATCTCTTTTTAATACTTTGAATTGCCTACCAAAAATATTCAATTTCTGACCGTTTTTTATCAGACATCCTTTCTGTGGATGTAGGGAGATTTTTGAAAAACTGCTTCCTTTAAATGTAGTCTTCACATTCAGGACCCTCAGCTGCTTGGGGGCCTTGTCTGGTGGCACAGAGGTCCCTTTTAGGCTGAAGCCACTTACAATAACAAAAGTTGTTACTATTTCTTTTTTTAAAATGCATGTATTTCTGACCACTTTGACTTGCATATTTGTCATTTTGGAGTCTGGGCTCAGACACATCTAATAATAAAGAGAGGTATAATCACATATACCTACAGCTGTTTCTATCCCTCATCAACAATGGTGATGTTTTCCACATTCCAAAGGTTCCCATATGCCACACAAGAAAAAATCAGATTTTTCAGTCCCTGGAGCCACCTCACCTTCTCAGCTAGTCCATTTTTATTTTTTTTAACGACTTTTACTTCTATTGAATCCCATTTCCAATTTCACTACACCTAGACCCTTTCTTTTCTCTCCTTTTCTATGCCTATAATTGAAAATCAGAACTCCTTGCTTCTTCACTCAACTGCAAGAGAGCATGAAGGCTGAAGCTTAAAAGAATGGAAATTGAACTGCGAAGAGATGGCTGTATATGGTCACCTTATTTAATAGAGGTTCAGCTTTTTAATAATCCATTGTGTGATTACAGAATTAAAGAGCAAGGAAAATCTGAAAAAGCAAACAAAAACGATAGAGAACAATTACCAAAACGAAACAAACTAATGATGAATGATGCTTACTTTAAAACAATATTTTATTGAATTAGGAATAACTTGACCTATATTGGAAACTGAAGGAATTATAGTGATTGTGCTGGGATAATGCCAGAAAGCAGTTTGGCTGCATTATTAAGCTCAAATGAATCAGCTTCGACTATGAAATGCATTGCTAAGTAGACAAGGACAGTAACAAATTATAGAAAGGAAAGTGAGGGAGGAGAGAGGACATTTTGTCACTGCATGGTATGTGTACAAGCATTGATCATCTGTCTTGCTGAGGACAGTCCAGGGAGGTGGGGAAATACCTGCATTCTCAGGAAACGAAATCAGACCTTGGCACAAGGCCACCACGATCACATCTGATGGTATTAAAGCCCAGGTAGCAGCCTGCAGATCAGTATACATAGCAGCATACTGGGGCTGGATCGAGGTCCTTCGGGAGAAGGCAGGTCCTCTTCACGTGCAGGGATGGTCTCATGCTGTGTCTGTTTGCCATCTTGCCAACGAGGCAAGCAGATCAATGCAGGCATTTTTTATTACAGATGCTGATAACACAAATATACCGATGCTCAAACACAAAATAGAGTAGCATAAGGTGCCAGGGTGAGAATGGCAATTATAAATGGATATTAATTCAGTCTTGGTTACGGTTTTCCTACGTCTGTGATGCTAATGGAGTTGCTCGGTTGTAACTAAAATTAGCTTTTAAGCCAAGCAGTAAATGAAGACTACTTTGTGGTCTACAGCAGCAATGTAAGCCTGTCATGTATGTGTCTGTGTTTTAAGGCAAGCGATCTCAGGTGCTAAATCAATAACCAAGGAAGAACACACTCTAGGCACCCTTTTGCTTCTAGAAGACAGATGCATGTATGTAGATACATGCAAACCATGCTGACTAGTCCTGGGGGTGTTTAATGTGCCAGTTACCACAGCACGAGGAAGTGACCTGATGCCACCTTGGAACAGAAGGTGGTTGAATGACACAAACCGACCATCTAATTGCACAGATGAGGACACTCAACATCACAGAAAATAACTTGTTATTAACGGGATACATTTAGTCAGTGAGAGGTCTTTTGGAGGCACTAAACAGTGTGACTACAGATACTAATATTTAAAAGTAGAATTTGAGGCTGGTTTTGAAGCTTTCAGCTGCAGAAATTTCTGTGCTGTTAATTTTTGCTGCAGGGTTAGAACAGCCTATAGATTTCAGACTGGAATTTTTAGACCTGTATTGTATTTTTATATGCTACAGTCCCATTCCCTTCTGTTAGAGATTCTCTGGTGGGCTTGATTCACCATCTGTAATTTCCTTATGGTGCTGAACTTTAAGACATCAGTTTCTTTCACAATTTAATCAGGCTTTTTTGAAAAAGAGAGAGAGAAAGAGAGAGAAACAAATTAATATATTACTCTGTGTTTTGAAACTTGATTCTGACTAACTTACGCACTAGATGTAGATCAATTTTCCCAAACTTTTCTTAGGGAAAATAAAGCAAACAATTTCACATTTCTATAGACAAAGATGTGAAATACTGTTTTTGATGTTGTTTTGTTTTGTTTTTGAGTAAATACAGAAGGGAATATAGTTTGGGTCAATTGTTTTTTTCAGAAACTTTGAAATAATTCTTTTGAATTATGATTATTGTCTTACTCAAACAACAGATTATCTTTCAACATGAAAAAAAAACAACTCTAAAACAATGAAATATACTGAAATTAAAGAGTTAGTTATGCTGAAACTTTTTGTAATCTCTTTTGAAAAATTTTGACAGTAAAAAGATTGTCAGAACTGACACTTTCCTGTAAATGGATTTGACTTGAATGAATCAGCATTATTCCATACGAAAACTCTGTGCTCAAAATTACCTCGATGGACCACAGATTCATTCTCAGAGAGAGTTTACTTCCACACCATCCCTTTCCTAAACGTATAAATTCTGACTGTTTGAATAACTCCCTAAGGAGCTCCTTTATATGTTAAAGATATTTTTCTTATTTAATTCAGACCTTACAATTTTGATCATCTAATTGGGGTTGGGGTGGGATGTTGAAATATGATCTCTCAGTTGAGATTTGACTTTTTGTTTTTAAGCTGAAACAAAATGTATTTGGCTGTCTGAGTTCTTCACTATTGTGATTTAAGAGAAATCAGTTTAGAAATTAGACACATGAATTACTCAGCAATGAATAGAAAAGAACTTGCTTTTGTGCATGGTTGAGTACAAATATCTCTTTAAGAGCTAAAGCACTAAATTTGTTTGGAAGGGAATTGGATTCGCTTTTTGAAAATACCAATAGTTTTCAGAGCAAACAATCCTGTTCGTGAAGGGCTGTTTGTTTATGTTATTGAGTCAATCCAAATTTGGACTGATCATGAACGCTTCTCTGTGAAATGCCAGGCATGAAGATGATTCCTTTTTTTGATGCAAAATGCCCTGGGTTCAGAACAGCATGAAGGCTTATCTTCAGGATCCCAGCCTCTGAAGGGAAGGAAGAACCAGAGCTTGTTCTTCCTCTGACTCTGGTGAATCCAGGATCCCATCCTTGTTTGTAAAACTTGAAAAGCTGAATGATTTCTTTCTATTTCCCAGATAAGTGCTGAGGTTAGTTTATGAACATTTATTAAACATTTAGAGTTCACCCACTGGAGAGACCGCTACAGTTCAATGTTTTATTTAAAAGCTTCAGATTAGGGCTGCTGCAAAGGAAAATAATCTTCATGTGTGGGGAAAAGTGTTGGCCACATCCCTTAAGTGTACTGAACAGCAACATCTTTGGGTTATGATTAAATTCTTTTTATCAGTTGAGGGTGTGGCTTCTGTTTTGAATTAAATGTCTAAAAACAGTGAGTTTTGCATTTCTGATTTCTTACCTTTAATGTTTCTTGTAATTTGCTGTAGTCTACATCCAAAATATGTGTTAAAGCACCAAAATTGTTCAGTACAGAGTGAACAAAAAAGAATTCCTTCAGTTAGCTTAAGATTAGAAATGTGTGCCTGCCTTCAAGACGCACAACAGAGAGGCAAAGCTGGTTTCACCTCAGTTTGAGGTTAGGCATGTCTGACGTCCCTGTCAAAAGCACCTGTCATATTGCATTACTTTGGATTAAACTTTGGTCCTTCAACCTCTCCCTTAGTTCCACATGTTTAAGGAGTGCATGGAGTGAAACTTCAGTTCACCAGGATTTCTGAGTTCTTTGCTTCTAAGCTACTCTGAGGACTGCAAATTGGGAAAGGAAACTGATCACCAGTCACGCTGAGCTATAGATTTATGGGTTTTATTTGCTTTTTTTTTTTTTTTTAACCTGGAGAACCAAGAAAAGATGTTCATACCAGAAGCCTCTTCAAAAACAAACAAACAAAAACAAACAAACAAACAAAAAACCTCTGTAACAACTGTTTGGCATCTGTCTGAAAAGATACTGATATTATGAATGGATGAAAGGCATTGCAGTACTGGGTGCACAGCACGTGCATTTGTACTGCATAACTTAAAGCAGTTTGTCAATAATTTCCTAGACGATGGAGATAATACCGGAAAATGTTAGAAGCAGTGTCACATTTGTCACCTGCACACAGAGGCAACGTAGGCTTTTCTGCTGCGAGCAAGAATTTGGAGCTGTTCCTCCCCATCAGTCTGCTGATATGACTTACACTTCAGATAAGCTCAAGCACAGTAAAGAAAAAGCCTTACAGAGCACCCTTCTATAATTGTGGTGCACAGGCAATACGGCACACGACCTAACCCACAGCCCATAAAGGGGAAATGTTATCTTGGGGACTGGCTGAAAACATCTGTGTTGGTAGGTGGAGCTCTTGGTCCCAATGTCAGTGTGGATCCCAAAGTCTCCCCAGGCAAATTTGCTGTTGAAAACTTCAGAAAAACAAACAAACAACAACAATAAACCAAAATCAAACCAAACCAAAATAAAATAAAAACTTAGTTAGCTGTGTTCATGGGTGCAAAGTGAAGTGAAGTCTGGGTCTTACTGTAGAAAAGGGCGAGTTCTGCACGAGTGGCAGAGTGAGCTTCTGAAGAGTGAGCTGTTCAGGCTGTCACCAAACAGCACTCCCAGAGGGCCCTCTGCCAGCCTCAGTGACCAGTATGGACCTACTTAGGGTGCTTTTCTGCCTCAGCCTTTTCCTCTCCCTCTGTTCCCCATTACCACGTCCCATGGAGTCCAACCCAGCAACAGCGTTTTCCTCCCTGGAGTCAGATGAAGACAGTTCCCATCCCCCGGTGGCCTCCATGCAGGTAGGGACATAAATTTTCAACAGATAGGGGAAACACACATGAGAATTGTGCCACTAAGAATTCAGGATTCACTATGTATAAAAGACTGAAATCATGAATAAGTGCTAATTACTGAAATCTGGATGCTTTCTCACCTGTTTTGCTCTTTTATTGTACTCTTAGCAGATGTTACTGCAGGAATATTAACATCAAAAGTAAACACCATGGTGAAAATGTTTGATGGCTGTTACTGAGTGCCGCAACTGAAGTAGAAACAGGGTGGCTTTTACAACCTTTCTTTCACCATTTCCCTGTTGCTGATGTGGTCATGGGCAAGCTGAAACGTGGGAGGCTCCCTCTGAAGACCAGGCCTCACTTTTGTGCTGTGGGGGCAACAGAGCCCTGGCACAGGCTGCCCAGAGAGGCTGTGGGGTCTCCTCCTGGGAGATCTCCAAAAGCCGTCTGGACGTGGCCCTGGGCAGCCTGCCCTGGGTGGCCCTCCTGGGGCAGAGGTTCAGCCAGGTGGGCTCCAGAGGTCCCTGCCCACCTCAGCCCTTCTGTGATCCTGTGATTTTGAGCTCAGTGCCGCACATAATTTAGAGCAGCTTAAGGGCTGCCCTACCTTTCCCTGTCTTTGGATCATCCTAACTCTCCCGCAGGCACTGCTTTGCCCTGGCAGAGGCATCCCCAGGCGATGGCAACCCCCAGCCAGTACATGGGAACCCGCATTGCCATCCTCCTGTGAAATTCCCCGTCTGGGTGCAGCCTGTACATAGTGAATCCAAATCCAGCCGCCGGGATGCCATTACTGGCCTGTCTGTCATGTTGCTATTAGTGTGACGGAGAGGAACGACTCTAGACAGGAAAAGACATTAGCAGAGGTCATTAATGAGAGGTTCTGGGTATTCTTAGAAAATCGCAGCATTAGTGGGATGACTTGAAATATTTATTAACATGGGGAATTATGTCAGTTTGCAGATATTTCTCATTACCCTACTTTTTTTTTTTTTTTTTTTTTTGCTTGTTGCAAGGCTACAAAGCACGCCTGTGCGAAATCCAGCAGCAGTCTCTTCAATCATGGAAAGTGCTTTTAGAAAACATTATGGTAATGCTCAGCACTAAACGCTGTTTGTTCCTGGAAAAAAAAAAAAAAAAAGAAAGAAAGAAAAATCATTGTGAAGAAAATAAGAAAGCAGCACAGAGAGAAGAGTGTTCTCTGCAGGAAAACAGCTTCTTCATCTGCAAATGTTTTTAGAACGCAAAATCAGGATGGTTTCAAGCAACAACATTCAGGTGGTGAATAATTCCCAAGCTTGAATGCAAGTCATGTTCTAGTCAAAGGAAAATCCAAAATCATTGTTTTCATTGGTGGACTTCCTTCTATTTGCCGTGGATGTTTATGACCCAAAAGAAAGTATGCAAGAGTGATTAAAGAACAAACATTTAGGGTAAATTTTGAGCTAGTTGATAAAATGAATATCTAATATGCATTTGGAAGTTCTTCGTAGGTGCTGGTGAGGCTGGATGCCACAAAATTTTAATCCTCTCCTTTCTTACAGAAAGCTTAATATCTTCCAAATGTCCATCATAACTACTTTGCAACATTTGGTGTCATGACATCCTCTGCAAACACTGCTGATGTCTGCCTACAACTGTAGGCTGGAAAGGTACAGAAACTGCACAGAACTAATTTACAGGAGTGGCTTTCAATATATAGGTTCTCAAGGCCTATGCGGAATCTGACCCATGTAGGAGAACTGCTACCAGAAAAATCGTGTTTGAATATTAAACACATGCACACCTCCAGCTGAGCACAAGCACCCACTCAAAGTGAGCCTGACTGCTGATGGGAGAGGCTGCTTGTTCAAATTGTTGCTGCAGTGATGGAGGGGTTGTTAGAGTTACCTGATGAAAGGAAAAATGATGATAGCCTTCATATTTGTGAGCATTTAGGTGATTGTCATAAACAGGCAACAGAGCATTTGTCTTTCATGTAGGATGCCAGACAGAGATTGCCGTGTGGGTGTGTGGCTGTGCGTATGTTTGTTGTGATTGACTTAGCTCAAGTCAATAATTCTGCTGAGATAAGTACCTGAAGTGCCAGAGGCAAATGAAGGCAGTAAAAGGCACCTATCTAAACTTCTCTGGATTCTAAAATAGAGTGTAGTACCTGCACAGTTACTGTCTAAAAGGCATTGGCAGCCAGTTCTGGGCAGAAATTGATTTAGACTGGAAAACTATTAAAATATAAGAATTTACTACACAAGAAAAACTATCAGATGATTTTGTTGTTAGTGTTGTTTTTAGCAATCACTGTAATGATTAATCATTTTCCTTCTCTGTATCTAAAACAAAGTAAGGTACCAGGGAACAAACAGAGATGAAAATAATCATGTAAACATGGGCTTTAGAAATTCTCTATTAAGCCTGCCACACCTGTTCTTCTTGTCAATGGGGGGAGCACATTGAAGAAGAGCACAGTGTATTTTATTTTTTTTTTAATGTAAATGAAGGAACACAGAACCTGCAACGTATATTGACTACTGAGTCATTAAAGGAACTCAGAGGAGCTCAAATTCAGAGGGAAAATGCTGACATAAAATTATACCAAGCAAATCTGACATGGCAGTTTTCCATTAATGCAAAAGAAAGCATTTCATTATTGATAAGCAGAATGCATTCTATGTTTAAGTAGCTGGATTCAACATAAGCGCTAAACTAACAGGCATGTTTACCATGCACAGCCCAAAAGTGGGTCAAAAACAATGGAAGGTGACCTTAAAATCTTCATTTCAGATGTCGTTTAAAAATCTGGATATGAAGCTTATAAATGTCTTGGTCATCTGTCCCCTTGTTTTAGAGAAGTGACAAAGACAACATTGATCATATTTCTTTTCAAAGTTACAGACCATTGACTATGAGGGTGCAAAATTCCATTATATTCTCTCATTCATTCATGTAAGACTTCTCATGTGACTAAACGCTCATCGGCGTGAATAAAGCCTACCCCAGAAAGATCTTCATAGTATTGCAAGATGGATTTTCTTCTTGTATTTATTAAAAAATATAAGACACCTTAAACTGGAGCATTGTTGCTTAGATTTAATTATATATATATTCATAACATGGTAAGTACATGCTCCTGGACTGCAATAATATCACTTTCGGATGTAAATTCCTACAGAAATGATTCCATTGTATAAACATAAAATGCATTTTCTTATTTTTGCCATTATTATTGTTATTGCTATAACTATTATTCCTATTATTGCTGTTGTTGTTAGTGAAAATGCTCTCCAGAAAATCTCTTTCAAGAGCATTCATGCACAAGGAAATTCCTACACTTTTATTCAATTAATTTTTTTAAGACAAAACTTTTTGTCATGTTGTCCCACCACATATTTTAATCTTTTACAATGTGTGAAGGAATTAAAAAGGCCTTAAGGCTTTAACAAAGACCATTCCTCAGCATGACCTCTAGGAACAGCAGAGGTCAACTGTCTAAATGGAGTTCAATTGTAATTCATCTTTAAAATGCCTATAACATTCACTGAAAAATGATGTCTTCCCCAGAAATGTAAAATGCTACAGAAAGCACATCAACTCCTCTGAAAAATAGTACATTTCCACCCTGAAGGGCTATACAGCACAAATGAAAAATCCTCCAAATGAGTAATTTCTGAAGCCCCAGACTGCAGTAATGCCATTTGAGAACCTGTCAGCAGTTACGAAGATGAAGCTGGACTCTGACCAGTTTGGGTTTTGTGCTGAGGAACGTACGTGGCTGATGAAGCTCCTAAAAATAGCTGCTGTCCATGCTGCCTTTGTACATGGTGATGGACCCCAAACCTTTCCACACAAAATCAGTGAGATGCCGGTGGCGTGGTAGGTCATGGTTCTTGGAGCCGTGGTAGGAGAGAAGAGGCTTGCTGCTGCACTCGTGAAGTGAAACTGCAGCTGAGATGAGAGAAGTGCAGTGAAAAATGAAGACAAGCTGTAAGCCCTCAGAAACTAATTGGCAGCACAGCCAACTTCATTCACTAACTCATGGGCATAAAACCAAATTGCTTTCTCATCATGAAAATACTGAGGGTTTTTTAACACTTTTCTTTTAGGATTTCATCCCTTTTACTATTTTTCCTCTATAGTTTTATTGTTTCCTTTTGTTTGAACATTGCTTTTCTTTTCCCTCTTAGTTCTAACATTTTTGCAAATCTAGTTCCTATGCACATACGCTACTTGGTGAACTAAAGCAAGAGGTGATAAGTGGAGACAATCAAGGAATTCTCTTTTAAAAACCTCACAACTTGTGCAAAGTGAAAAGTTATTGAGATACAGGCCAAAAAGGTAAGTGCTGAGAGTCACAGCTCTACGTGTGTGTCTAACTTTAAAAACTAATAACCCTCTGGGAGAATTTCACAATAGTCTGAAAAGAAGAGAGACCCGCTGTACTATCTCTAACGTGGAAGTTTTATTTTTCCTTGTTATCTGAAATTTTAATTAAAGTCATACAGACTGAAAGAGTTTTTGGCCATGTGCATCAAAACAACAAAAGTCACTATTAGGACAGCACAACAATATATCATAATGAACAGTGTCTTTTCATGCAGCAAAAACATTCCTTCAATGGTAAACCAGGTGCAAGTCTGTGGTGAAAAATGAGAAGGCTCCACAGGGAAATACTCACTCTTTTCCCTGTAATTCTGCCAGTCATGTCAAAACACACAGGGAAGGAATCTTCTCATATGCAGTTAGAGGCCTGTCTTAGTCAACTCAAACATATAATTTTATTTTAACTAAAATTCCCTCTCAACCATTACTTTGCTTCAAATAGATCATGTGGTATTTTTGTTTCCTTGCTTTTTTAAAATATTAACACTTGAGAAATAGCAGTTTGAATGAATGGAAGTCGTGGGAATAACAATACATTCAATTAAATACCACAGTTTTATTACTGAGTTTGACAATTTGGTAGCAGCAGGGTCCATGTACTCTTACAAGGATGGATGGAGCATGCAGCATATGCAAAAAGCCAAGGCCAGGGAACTAAAAGACAGCTCCAAGTATTTTCCAAAATCAGTTTTCAGTCTTTCTCAAAATGATGCAACATTTATAAATCAGCTGGGTCAGAGGTAAGTACTGACATAAAGAGAAAACAGGACAGGCTGAATAAAACACGTCACCCACCTACAATTGTATGTCTTCAGTCATCAGTACAATTCCATCAGAAACGGACCTGCTGGGTGGGTGGGAATGCGGTATTTCCTGCTACCTACCTCGTCAGTCTTTGGTTTCTCTGTTAGCACCCTTCATCGCTGACAGATTGATAAGAAAACCAGCTCTGGGCCCCAAGTCATCAATATTTATTATGGGACAGACCAAGAAACCCACTTTCGCTATCTGTCTGAAGAGCTATACCCACTCTGAATTAATTCCCACCCAAAGGAGAACAGTTTCTAACATGGGATTTTAGGACAAAGTGCCATCCATACAAACTATCAGGCTTGGTCATGAGAACTGGCCCAGGGTGGAGCAGACATAGATAGTAAATTCCTATTTTGTCCCCATTTGAATTAGTAGAGCTCGAAAACAGAGAATGATACTGTACACAGATGGGCCACAAGATGCTAATAACTCCTGAGCAGTACAGCCCTGATCTGAATTTAAACTGACAGCTAGAGAGGAATGAGATATAGATCCTCTCCCTCAAGTCATCTAATTCTTTTTCCTGTGATGTGATTTTAATATAATTCTTTGCATTCACATAGCATGGCTTAATCTGAATTAGCTTTTTGAGCAAGATCTGACATGGGCTGATCATTTTGCCTTTCCAACTTGTTCTGTCTCAGCCAGACTTCATTTTAGATCTCCTTAATATTTCCTCCAGCTGTTTTGTCGTGACCTTCAGTAGCTCTAGCTTCCCTCTGGCTGACCCAGATGCTTTGCTGCTGTAATCTGAATCCCCAGCTCTCAGAGGTCACCCCTTCTCCAAAGCTCCTTTCTAAGCTTTCAGTAAGCTCTTTCACAGAAAGCTCTTAAAGGAATATCGTTATCATGACATATGAAAGAAGGAGCTCTTGTCATTGGAAACTGCTTCTGACATAGGGGAAAAAGGATAAGAACAAATGGTTGCTTTTAATAATGAAGGGAAATTACCAGCAAGGATCCCAAAGATTTTAAGATTGAACTTGAGAAACAGCTATAGATGACAGAAGAAGGAGGTGAATGACAAAGATTTTGTGGATGATAAAAAATGATTTAGTAAAATCAGTTCTAAAGTGAAGAACATCTCAGATCACCAGTTGCCCACAGCTGAGGTATCAAGAAATGGAAGAAAGATAATTCTATACTTGCCCTTTTTCTTTCTTTTTCTAAGTATCTAACTGGACGGTGTCAGAGACAAGATGCTGAGCTAGAGGAGTTGTCATCCTGACTTAGTATGGGCATCCACCTGCAATTAAGAAGGAAGGGCTGTATAGAAACCATCTACCAAAAGCACCTTCATGTGTTGAATGAAGAGGAATAAGCACAACGTCTTATTCCTCCAGTATGCAATCAGTACAGCCTCCAAAGAGATTGTACAGAAGGCAATTATATTTGGACATGGAGGAAGTGTGTTTCCAAGCCAGGATCATCCAAAGAAAATTCTAGCCAAGGAAGAGTCCTGTTCAGATCTTGTGTTGCCCAGATCTTTGGATGCCGTGTTAACATATGTGCCTGCGCAACCCATCCTGCTCAGGGGAATTTTGTGAGCCAGCTTCCGCGATCAAATATTCTGCTGCATGAGGAACGAGCTGATGATGATTTCAAGTGAGCTATAAATAAACTGAAGAACGTTAAATAAGCAAGTCACATGATGGATGTGGAGATTAGCTATTACGAGGAACAATAACAACTTCTCATGGGGGAAAAAAAGAGCACACACAATAAAGATGTTGCTAATAGGCCAGCCTTTGTGTCAGGTGTAGAAAGCAGACAGCAACAGAAGGAAATATCAGCAACATGTATTTCTTGGCATGGGCATGCTCTGAATGCAACAAGCAAAAACCATCCTAAGAGACAGGCCAAAAGCTGTTTACATAACTATTGGGTATTGGGGGGGGGGGGGAGGGCGGGGGGGAGGAGGGCTAGAGAGAGAGAAAAAGGAAGGAAGAAATGATCCAAACAGGATGCTGTATTTCAGGACATAAGGTGGGAAGTGTTAGTCACAGCATCAGGCATGCACATCTTTCATCCAGAGAGAGGAACCGTCTGTGTGAAAGCATTGGCTCCACTTTCCAAAGCTATCTGGTACAATGTGTTTTCAAAGGATGCAGGGAAAGATCATGAAATGAGACTTTGAATGGGGGAGCACATCATGTCAGATGGAAAAGTTAGTCTTCCCCTTTGCTACTGAATCACAATGAACAGTCTCTCTAAAGTACTGCAAAGAACGGAAATTTCATCAACTACTCACCTACAAAAACAACATTCAATTCACTTCCAACCATCCAAAGAGTTAAGAAGCCATAACTTTCGCTGGAAGCTACCAGAAGCTTGGAAATTGAGGAGGCTTCTGAGTTCCCAATAACAACAAAAAAAAAATCTGAGAAAATGCAAAAGTAGGTGACATTCAGATAATTAAGGTAACAGATGTATGTTTTTAAGCCATCTATTCAAAAAAATAATTT
Organism: Cygnus olor; assembly: GCF_009769625.2. NCBI lineage: Eukaryota > Metazoa > Chordata > Aves > Anseriformes > Anatidae > Cygnus > Cygnus olor. The sequence continues at coordinate 77,454,045 of NC_049171.1, read as the reverse complement.
CCCAAAGTTTGGTCTCAAATCAAGAATCGAAGGCAAAAGCTACAAAATCATTCAAAATCTGCTAACTCTTTGCACTCCTATCAGCAGAAATTTTAGTTCAGGGTGTATTTATAGTACAGCATTCTGAATCCAGCTACGATTGACTAATTTTTCAGCTTTATATAACCAACATGGTAGAACTGGCAATGTCATATATACAAGCAAAGTTCCACTGCTGTATGCCATATTAAATATGTGGCTTTGACCAGGAGATCAGAACTCAAAAAGGAAGCATTTCCTACATCATACAAGAACAGAACAAATGTTTTTTGACTTGCAGCTGTTGCAGAGGAATTTCTTGAGAGTGCAAGAATAAAGAGGGAAAAGTTCAGTACCTCTTTACATTCAGAAGTCATACTCAGAAAAAATAGTGCTTTAGTGAGTTTGTTTGTCCAAGACTTATTTCCCCAACAAAACTAAGGTGTGAGCTTCTCTTCCAAAGGCAGTGTTTCCTTTAAATACCTATATAACCCATAAACACTTCAGAGGACTGAGGACCAGTCTCTAAGGCCGCTGTGTCTCGTGTGCCTCTGGCAAGTCCACCGTGTGCTCTCTGTTCACTGGAAATGGGGTCCAGGCCTCCCATTTGTTGCAGAGCTGAAGTTACCCTGCCAAGACAAAGCACTGATCCTTGGGGCAAGTATTTTTCTCATTCGCTTTCTGCAGAGGGAGCCAAAGCTAAGAGACATGGACAGCATTTACAGCAACAGGAAGGATCCATCCTTCACAGCGAACCACAAGTGGACATGGGTGTACTGGATGAACCAGAGCCCTGATGAACACAAACATACGTAGGGGTAGCAGCTGAGAAAAGGCGTGAAGAGGCTTGGGGTAGAGTGACAGTCTTCATGCAGTTCATCCTTCTACGTGAGAGACAGGAGCTGAGCCACTGAAAGTTGCAGTCAGAAAGCACTTTTGTAGCGCTGTTCTCCAAGCACAAAGGAACAGTCACTTGTAAAGCTAATGCACAAGGACTGCTTGCCCCCTCAACCAAAAACTTGCTACTGCATTTGCAGCTCCCAGAATTAACTGAAGGTGTCTCTTGCAAGGGTGAAAATACATATAGAGGCTTAGTCTCTCCTCTTCATTACTGGCAAAGCTGCTTATTTTTGCTCTCCTTAGTTTCAGAAAAAATAGAGCCGATGTACTGCAATGCCTTGCAAAATGAGAAGTTGTCATGTGCCATCATAGAATCAGTGGTGTCTTAAAATGGATAGGTCACTGAAGGAGACTGATGCTTCCAAGACTAGGGCATTACTACTTAGGTTAAAGACCAGGCGGTTTTTCTATTTGCTCATGACAATAGTCACATATATCATGATTCATTAAGGGATCTTTTCTGGATAGTCCTGGTTCATAGGATGCCATTCCGGAATTTACTGTTCCAAATGGTGAATATCATGGAAAGCTTCTCCAGGGTTTCTTTTCTGTCACTGAGCATTTAGATGGCATTAAAAAATAAAATAAATCTATTTGTGGCAGACACCCAGCAAAGCAAGTTTCATCCTAAACAGCTTAAGAGTTATATATATATACAGTCAACGGAAAGCAGCCTTATCTGGGAAGTGTCAGGCAGCCTTACTTACAGGCAGTGATATGAACTTGGTCCCTGCCACTGTATGCTTTTTCGTGTTTCTTCTCCTTGTTATTGTTTCCCCTGAGTAACTTTGTGCCCCATTTTTACACTGGTTGTATTGGTCCAGTATTAGCCTTCTGTAAAATCAATGGGGATGCTAAATTAAAAAATATAGATTATAAGGAAAAGGAGATTTTATTTTATTTTATTTTATTTTTACCAACATAATATTAATGACTTCTAAAGACAGCAAAGCTTGGCATATGAAGGAAGCTCTCTTTGGCTAGCCAAAATAATTTCTGTCATAATTGGCTTCTTTCTCCTATTTTTGACGGATGAGTTCCCGGACAGATGAGTTCTATGCAACTGACATTTTATGCTCCTCATCATATTAAGGAAACTGCAGCAAAAATAGTGCCTAAGCCACACTGGGGAAACAAATGGCCATAACTTTGCTACCAGAACTTTCTTCAGCCATTCTATTAATAATTTAGAAGTGAGGGTACTGTAACGAATCATTCAAATCCGTAACGGCGAGGGTTATCACAAACAGCAAAATCATTGCAATATTCAATGAGTGGAGAAGTTATTTCCCCAGATGACTGTAAAATAACTCCAAAAAACAATCAGCAGCTATTGTGGTGGAGGTGCTTTTAGCTTTTAGCTTTGGTGACACCAAACAGCAGCAGCTCTTGATTTTGGCAGGCCACCCAATTGGTTGGGGCCTATGTGTGCATTGACCTGGAAGGTGATGCCCTCTGGCTTTGAGAAGGAGTGGGAAATGGTGACAACCAAAACAGGGTTCAGGCACTTCATAAGCTCATTTTGATGGTGAATATGAGGGATTAATCAACTTGGCAGGGGCAGAGCACATCTGGTGCAGGTATCTGTGCAACTGGGCTCTTCCCAACCCTGTGTCATCTGCAACTTCTGCATATCTTCCCTTCCAAGTCCTGACGCTAGAGCATCCGTTCATGGTAGAAGCACCTGAGCACTCAAAAGCAATACACTTGCCCACACCTCAGTAATCATTCATTTGAGGAGAGGAGCCTTGCAGATACTAGGAAACAGAGGAACCATAAGGAAACAATCACACACCTTTCCTTCTCTGTGAAAAAGAATAAGTCTAGACTGTTCTAGTCTGGTGGTCAAGGATATCCCTGTAAGGACTGCTAGTTAATGCATGGAGTCTGTATCTTACATAAGAAGACATTTTTTTTCCCATCAGCTGATCAGCTAAAAGAAAGCCATAACTAGAAGAAACAGTACTGGGGTGTGACTTCTTGTAGTAACAAAATTATGCTAATACAATAAAAGACACAGGTGTAAGAAAGTGCTGTATTAGCAATGAATGGATGAATAATCCTCACAGATGTGCTTTCAAAGACTCCCTATCCAGCTATTTTACAGAAGCCTTTATAAGAACACAGAAACCTGTTCCAGATGACAATAAAGATATTAAGGTTGTAACACAGCTTGCAACATGGACAGGACCAAGAAACTACCAGAACAACAGGATGGTTGTATTTCCATTGTGTTTGTGATATTCTTCTCATGCCAACCCTGTTGTAGGTGAGCTGTGCTGAACATGTATCTGGATCATGCCTCACTTAGCTGCTCAGAGCTGCAAGTCCTTTAAGCTTTGGCTTAAGGAGAAGAAAGAAGGAAAGGCCAGAGGTGGGCCATGCCCATCCAAAGGTTGACACTGCTCTCAATGGAGTTTTCTATGTTGGGAATAAGGTGGGACCTCTGTTCCCTCACACTCCTGCAGAGTCACTGTGACTTGTGGTGGTGCCACCAAGTAGAACCCTCTGATGCTCTGTGGCTGGCCGAGTTCTTCAGAGTGCCTTGAGTTCCTCGTAGCTTGTTGATCGGCTTCCCCATTGTGCTCTATGCAGCTTAATCACATGCTGGCAGACACTAATGGGGACGTTAATCAGCTAATTAACATTTATCAGTAGCTGAGCTTCCTGGGAATGCTATGGGAGCTGCTCTTCGCATATGTCACTAGGACAGCCTCTGTTCCCAGCTTAATCAGAGATTTCCACCTGTTGTTTTCCTTTTTTTTTTTTCTTTTCTCATTGTTTGGCATACCTTGATGGAATAGAGGATAATGTGAACCAAAGCTGGGAAGAGTTATACTGCACAGTCATTGTCACATCATGGATCCCAAGAAGGTGCATCCATCAATGGGACAGGCAGTGGTAGAGAAGAGAAATGGAGGATCAGCCACCAGGGTACAGCCATGCACATCCCATATATCAACCCTATCAACCTAGGAAGCTGGCTCAGTCTCTGTGGTAGCATGTTTTAGAGGAATGTTATGTTTCTCTTGCCTATTGGACACAGCAAGAATGAGGAATTAGATGTTTGATACACGAAGTACAATACACAAATTATTTGAGTGTAAAAGGACATCTTCAAAAATGATTCCAGGTTTTAGGCAAGACATAGCTTGTCAAAGAAAGTCAAAAATATAATGGATATTATCTTCAAGAAAATACTGATATTGCTATAATAAGCAACATTTATGAGAGACTCTGGACATTAAAATTAAAAGAGCTGTGGCTAATTCAGAAATGAAGAAGCATGCACAAAGCCTACCAATGTACTGTATCTCTGCAAAGAGAAGAAGCAACATATGGGATAGATCTGCCAAATTCCAATGTGTCATCTGTGCCTCAGATGAAGACACCAGATATGCCAAACTCCAGTTCCTGTTATGCCATTTTTTGTCTACAGCTGAAAATGGAGAGAGTTCCCTTGATTAAAATGGATTTTAAATCTGACGCAGTATTCACAGAATCCATTGGGACATCTGGGCAACTCTTGCAGGAAGGTTAAAGAGAAGAATTGGAATGGAAAAGTGGAGAGAAAAAGGGAGAAAAAACTGATGGATGATAGACAAGAGAGGAGAATAAAGAGAACTTTCAGAAAGTGTATGTATGTAAGAGATATACTACAGAAAATGAAGTGGGAAAGGTAATGCATCACATGAAAAGAACGTTTCTATTCAATTCTCTCTGCTTTCCGAAAACATCAGAGGGACAAGGCACTAGTGCTGGTAAAACTGTGTTACAGTTGTGGAATGGAAGCGGGTCAGTGCATTTAGGGGAATAGTCAAAGGATGACTACATGTGTTTTGCATGGTTTGAACAAACGATGATTTGAGAAGAAGTACTGGAGATTCACATATTGCTACGTATTAGCTTTCAGGGCAGAGCAGACAGAAATAAAAGGGGCAAGTTTTGGTGCAGTTGCCACTTCTTTTGAGCATCATGCAGTTTTGATCCTAAGACAGGACTGCAATTTGTCAAAAATGTGCTGCTGTCTCCTGTGCAGTAGTGTCCTATTAATCATTGAGGCAGTGTGAGGACTTCTGTGTGCAGGTACAACAGTGCCTTGTCACAGGTATATGACTTTGAGGAAAGGAGAGTCCCAAAGCAGGGATATTTTTAAGGACATTACACATAATTTTCCAGAATCTTTATCTTAAAATCCACCCTAGTTATTTGCAAAGAAGCGGGTTGAATAAAATGAAAATAGGAAACAATATTTTAAACAGTGAATTTCAATGTTACTAAATAAAAATAAGTAAAAGTTTTTTTCCTGTTATTAGGTATTTTTCTGAGTTCTTTCACGACCGGGATGAAACAGGATAGTAGGGAACTGATAAAGCTGCATGATATGAGGTATCAATTCTTCATTCTTCCACTTATGTACAGCCATGGACAGGTGTCATTACGATTTCTGTGCCTTAGTTTCCCTGTCAGGTAAGGTATTCCTTCTAATATCTTCATGAGTACTTTGCAGGAGTGAGATGAAGCTTAAATTACATTGTTTTCAGATCCACTAATAGATTAATGCTAAAATAAAATAAAATGTTGTTGTTCACTGACTGGGTTTCCACAGAAGACAATGAACAACTGGAGAGAAAATGCTAAATGCTAAATCTCTTCTTTGCTACTGCACTTTTTATATCCAGACTCTTTCAGGTGAACAGCCAGAAGGTTGAGGGGAACAGGGGGAGCTGCATTGCTTCATCCCAGGTCACACAAGGCATTGACTTGCCAGCTGGTGCTATCTGGGCAGCTGATATCCCTTCATCTGCAGTGTTAAATCTGTGTTTCCTCTCTGCATTAGAGCTGTAGAGAGACAGAAATAACTGGGGCAAAGTTGGGGGGGGGGGGAGGGGGAGGAGAGATCTTGTAGCTTTAATTCCCCTGTTGCATAACGCATTATGTGAGTGCCTGAAACACCAAGTTAAGACTTATCTTCAATTTAATGATGCAATTGCCCCATTCCATACCAAACTGCAGGAATCACTAATTACATCTCTTAGAGGCCAAGCTATTCAGCTTACATCAAACAAGAGGCTGGAAAAAATAATTACTCTTAACAAGTGAACTGAAACTATTATGCAGACTTCCCCAGTGTGCAGAAGCTGCAAGTCATAATCTGAGATGGAGGATAATAAACAGCAAATGTTGTTAGAGCACACAGAATTTCCTGTGCCCTATCTTAAAATAAATAAATAAATTGATAGATCTGAAAGGTCAATGCAAAAAATACCAGCACAGATTTCTGCCCTAGGGTCATAAAGACAAACTAGGATGCTGATGAGACACTGCTCTCTGCAGAGCTTTCTGAGCCGAAGGAACAAACTGAATTATTGCCATCAACCAGGCCAGTGAAGACTGTCTGAAAGTCTCCCTTCCCTTTTGTACTCTTTCTGCTTCCAGCTGGTCCTGTCGGCTCAGATGTTGTGAAGAAAATTCTCCTTCTCTGGTGAGCAGCAAATATGTGCTGTAAAGACTGGCTTGAAATAAAACTGGGCCAGCAGCCAACCTTGGATTCAGGGCTCTAAGTTGCTCTAAAATAAGCCCATTTACCTTCCCCCGTGTGGTGCGAGCTCATCCTATGGCTGTCTTCATCTCCCACTTTCTCTCTGCTCACCTCCGGTGCCTTGCCCCTCGCTGCACCCTCCTTCCTCAGCCTCACCAGAGCTTTTGCAGGGCAGCATGTGTCCAAACACCAGTCCAGCCTTTGCATGGGCTGCTGTAGAAGAGGTCTGGGAGCTGCAAACCCACCGCCTCCCACCAGAATGCATCCATTGCTCCAGTATCATCACCACCTTATGCCATAGGGCGCACAAAGCTGTTAATCCTCCACGGAGAAAGAGGCGTTGAATTATCCTGAATTAAATCTTGCACATCAGCAGTTGCTGCAGAGAGTGGCTTGAAGACTGGGCAGGGTGGTACGTGGCAAGGTCCTCATAAGGATGTGATCACAGGAGTTGCTGGAGTATTTCTGCCTGAAGCTGGTTCTAACCGTGTACGCATAAGTCTTTTGTTTCATTAATGAGGGCATTGTAATCACTTTTTGGGTTAAGAACAGGGTTTTTTTGACATCTCAGGTTGTTAATTTGCTTTGAGGCATCTGAGTGCTTTAGAGAATTAGCTAGGGAGAAATTTAAGTACAATATCTTACAGGGATTAAGTAAATATCCTTGTTTTTAGACACCAAAGACAGAATGTGGTGCCAGCTGAGCTGTCAGTCGGACTTTCTGTTGCAACTGCTATCATATATATATTAAAAGAGAGAGAGAAAAAGAGAACCCAAAAGCTGAGCTGGAAACATTTTTAATTTACGGATAGGAACAGAGAAAACATTTTAGGAGAGGGATGTTGCAGCATGGGAGAGAGCTGGAACAATAAAGTGGAACCAAAACCTCACATGCCATACTTTGTGAGACAAAGAGAGAAAATAGCCGAGTTATATTCGTAGCAAGGTGACCCAAAGTGCTTTCACGGCTGAACTCACAGCCTGCACAGAATAGTCATGGTTTAGGGCCTGTGAGACAGAAATAAATTTTAAACCTGCATTTTCTATGCAGCCAGCAGTACTCCCTTCCTTCTTCTGCATTCTCCTGTCCTTGTTGGGTGTGACACTTAGAGCCTGCAATCTGAGGGACTGCTAGAGAGGGGAAGAGGGTGTGATGATGGATTTAGTCTATTTATAGCCACCCTAAATGCACCTCAGCCTTGAGAATTCTCCCAGGCTCTTTTCTTTCTTCTTCGAACAATGCTGTTGTTGTTTATATGCAGACAGTAGCATACCCAGTTGGGCATCACTTACTGTAGTCATAAGAAATACAGCTTACAAAGCTTCAGATGGATACAAAAGCAATCAGGCAATGGAGACAGATCTAGAGACGCTGTTCCTGGCCAAGTGGAATCAAGCTGTGAATAGCAAAGAAAAAGGTCATTGCAGAGCACCAGGCAGCATAGCACTGCCATGAATTTTGAAGTCAACAACTTAGAGGTGGGCTTCAGAAAGGCTTAGAGTATTACAGCCTCGTTGTTTTCACCATGAACCTCTCTCATCATTCAGACAAGGGCTATCCATTTCCTTGAGTTCAATCTACGTTCTTCAGTATTCCCAGATGTTCTGTAACTCTTTCAGGTTCATTCTCAGTGGTTTCTTTACTTCAAATGCTTCACACAGCATTCTTGGGCATCTCAGCAGCATACATATGTAGGTTTACTGGGTAAGTTCAGAGCACTCTGCCTCCTTCGTTATCTTTCTTCCTCTGCTTTTGCCCTCTTGCTCTCCTGAACTGAGATGCAAGACATACCAGGATGCTCAGTCATGCTCTACGTGCTCCAGGGATTCCTCAGTGCTACAGCCTTTTAAAGAGTATCCCAGAGCATGCTCTCAAAAACACCTCTCAGCCCAGTTCTGGGCTGCACTCCATATCTGGGAGGTGTGAAGCTCTGATTTCAGGCTGAGAAGTGCTCCTAACTTTTCTAATTATCCATTAAATATCTTTCCCTGGTCCCCTGTACATGCCCCCGGGGATTCACTCACTACTGAAAAGCAGCTGATGTCCATGCTGCCATTTGGCTATGGGAAAGGAAAGTGAAATAGGAACTAAAGCACCAAGGAAACAAGTGGTGCATTGTGAGATTTGTTATAAAGATTACCAGCAAGCAGCATGAGTGGGAGCACTGAGAGATGCTGGCATAAATGCCTCCCTCACGCTGGCACAGATTCCCCCCCAGTGGGGTGGCTCAGGGGTAGCCACCCCTGCTCGTTCAGCAGATTGGGGCCACAGGTGATGTCTGTGCAGCCTGGCACCTGCCCTCCACCTGGACACTTAGAGTGAGTGGATGGGGGAGCCCTAGCAAAGCGCACCATACACAGCAGTGCCACTCATGCGTGACTTACAGAACAGGCCAATGCACATTAATTTGCTCCAAAAGTGGAGAATGGACGGTAAGTGATCAGTGAGGGAGGAATGGGATAAGTTCTTCACAGCAAATGAATAGTTAGAGTGCCTGTTTCTTACCAGCCTCCATAGCATACCTTTCCCATATCTCACAGGAGCCATACACTGACAGAGGGCACAGAAGACGAAACCACTGGTTTTGCTCTTCAGAAACCGTATCAGGGTGGGCATTGTCTTCTTGGCATGGTGATTTTTTATCATAAACTGTGACCACTTCATCAAAGCAGGTCCTTATAATCTCTAAGAATAAGTTATATCCTGCCATCAGCCTTCTCTATGAGAAATTAGAGCTTACTTGAGCTATTTGTTTTGCATTGCATAGCAATTATCCTGCTGTGAAGGGATGGACCGAATGACCAAATAGGTAATTTCTACCACTAATTTCTTTGCTTACATCTCAGGAGGCTGCATGCTAAAAATTCTTTTTAATAAGAAGAGCTTTCTTATCCTGGTGTACATAATTACATCGCCGGTAAAGCACAGATATGTTCTACTTTTTTTACGACTCATGATTTTGCCTGCCTTGCTTTTCAGATGCGGAATGTGATCCATCTCACAGCCATCTGATTCTTAAGAAGCCTTAAGCATGGCTTACAAATATTTGGTCCTTTCAAAGTGCTATAACCTATCTAAACCAAAAGCATGGTAAAACTAGTTACTTGAAAATTTCATCTGCAATTGCAATCTCTTTCTGTATTGTAGCTGAGGTCAGGAGGAACTTTTTTAGACAAAGGCACTCGGCTGCACAAGTGTCCTGTCAAGAGCCATTCATTATGTTTAGACTGCAGAGGACAAGCTGAAAATGGTAGAATCAACAGAAAATATAAACTCATGCCTGATTATTTATTGCCATGTGCAAATTAGTTGGTAGCCTAAGTGAGAACCAGACAAACTGGATTAAGGACAGAATAAGGGCTGCAAATGATAACCTTGGGTTTTTGGTTTTTGTCTTTTTTTTTTTTTTTTTTGTTCCCAGCTTTAAATGTAGAGCATTAAATGACAGTGAATCACAGCCTGCATCTAATGTGTAGTTTGGGTGAGCATGTGTCTCAGACATGGTCTTTTTCCAATTAAAAAGTTTGCCTGGGCAGAATGAGAGGATTTTTCACATTTGCCTATGATTTCTGGCATTATTTCTCACTAGCTCCAACAAGTCTATGGTACGTCTGGAAAGCTGGGGTGCTTCCTCAGAGTAGTGATAGGTCAGCTGTACAGTGCTTGAGCTGCAGGACCAACACAGGAACACGCGGCTGCGCCAATATATCTCACTCTTCTCGGGAGTATCAGCAGGTCAGCACATGCGATTGATGTGTTGCGTGCAACATATCCTGAAGCACTGAATAATGTGCATGGCTCATCACAATTAGCTAAGTCTCGCAACTTTGCATGTGTCACATGCATTAATTTAACAAATCCAGCACAGAGCTAGTAAAAATTTCTGAGCAGATTAAAAAGATTGGTTCCCGGTGACTAATCATACCAAAGCTCACCTACCGGTGTGTTATCTGGAAACCATGGCGAGACAAATACAGAAAAGGAATGACACACACAGTATTTCTATGAGGAGCTCTTGAAACTGTCAAGATCTGCAACTTTTTTTCCGCAAATATTTGAATAAAGAGAATAGAGATCTTTCTGGCAGTGAGTCAAATTCAAGTCCCTTATCTACAAGTATATTTTTGGTGATTTTGGGGCAAGGATAACGTTTCCTTATAAAGCTGCATCGGAAAGATGCTTTAAATCGCTTCTGAAGATTGCAAATTTCTGTCTCCTGGGAGTGTATATGTATCTGTGATAGACACGGCACTTGAATTAATGGCTGCCCAAACCCAGTCAAGACCTCATGGACATTATTGACAAAGAGTGTTGATCAGGCACCATACAAAATGATGGGGGGGGGGAAAAAAAAGTTCATTCCCTTTTAAATTCACCTTGTGGCAATGCGTCAGAGAGAGCTTTGCATGGAGTGGTGCCACGCCAATGTGAATAACAAATGTCTGTTTGAACACCTGCTGTCCTAAACAACTCGACACCCTGTAAGCATCGAGATGTCCCTGGGTGGAGCAGGGGACGAGAAGGCAGATGGCTGCTCAGGGAGGCAAACAGCACCCATGGGATGGGACCTGCTGGAGGAGGCCAGGTAACAATTGAGTGCCTTGCTGGCCCTCTTCCCCAGCAGCTCTGCCAGCAGCGAGCAGCTTTCAATTGTCTCTCAGCTGGTAAGCAACCCTCCCCTGCTGGTCCCATTTCGTTTTGGGGCTAGCTCCTAGCACTTAGCAGCTGCAAGAGGTTGCCAGCATTTGGTGACTCTGGTCCCACTGCTCCAGGAGGAGCTGGGATGCTGGGGAAGGTGGGTGAGGAGCAGAGCTCCTCCATTATAACATGACAGGGTTGGCAGGGTGGGAAGGATCTCACCAGGAAGGGAGGAAGAAAGATTTTTCACTTCTCATTTCCACTTTCTTTCTGATCACTTGCTCTGATACAGGCTGAAGTGCCAGTCGTACTTCAGCACAGAAGAATGGGAGGCTGAGACAGAGCCTGATCGCACAGGTTGCTAAGAGAGTAACCTAATTTACAGCAGATGGTGTTTATTGTTACTTCCCATCTGCATGAGGATTAAGAATTCTTCTTAGAAGAAAACGATGCAGCCTGACAGCATCCTGGTAGGAAGGGGCAAAATTAATTCCAATCAAATATAGTTTTTCTCATAAAAGAAAGGTTTTTCCAGACCTTTGGGTAAGCTTAGCCTAAATGGAGTTTAGGATTTTTTTTTTCCTTTTTAAATAATATCCCTCTAAGTTTCTAGCTGTGCAGAGTCATTTTTAAAAATGTGGAGGAATGGAGTCAAGTAAAGGTTAAGTGCATTGCCTCTGATCAGAAAGGAACTTAATGTCAGAGCCAAGATTAAAGTTTCAGCTCTCCAAGGTCTAAAATAAGGATGTAGTCCTACAAAGGCACTGATAGCACAGCTTGCAAGCATCTGTCCTTCACCCAAGTACTGACAGAAGAGAGCCGTGGATATGCTGTCTATGAACGATCAGTCCCAGAGAACTGCAGATGTCTCTCCTATATTCAGCTCCCACTTGCTGATGTTGCCTCATTGCTCAGCATGCCTTTTTGTTCATATTAAGAAAGTAAATTTTTGTTCTATTGGTATAATCCACATGAAATCATAAGAGTTATACCAAAGTGATTAGCACACTGAGCCTCATTATAGTCTGCTGGTGTTTTTGTTTGTTAGTTTGTTTTTTATATACCACACCATAAAACTCACACCTAGCATATAACCGTGTGACTATTGCCCTGATTTGTGCTCAGGCTTTAATGAACAATCATCAAAATGACTACAACTTTGAAACAGTGATGAAACTTTAAACTGGAAATGGAGGGAAATGACAGTCGAAAATTACTAGAAAGGAAAGCAAAAAAATAGTAGTGTTCAAAATAGGGATAGCAAAAGAACAAAGAATGAATTGATAGTTTGATCGAATATGTGTATGTGTACAAAGGCAACTTGCCTTAACATGTGGGCCAGTCCCCAGACTGCAATGATCTTACTGTATTTATAATATAACTTCATTTCTGCTCTATGCTGCTTGTTTATAGACTCATTTTGGGCTTGGCATGCCCTCTTTTCCTTCCTGCAGCTTTTGTCCTGGAAGAAAAAGCAGAATCTGACAACTTTTCTAGGATTTCTAGAAATCAGGCAGCCCCTGGCAGATGGCTGGTGGTACACAAGCAGACTTACTGGGTATCACAGGAAATGCATGGCATTCTCTGAAAAGGTTTGCAGACATGGCACCAATGTGGTGATGTTGGCCAGAAGATGTTTCACCATTTTAAAGTACAGTTATTAAAATCCTCAGATGTTTATTTTTCCTCTTAACTGGTTTACACAACTGTGGCACATCTGAGCCGTTTTCATTATTTCCTCTCTTGTAGTGATAATAGGTGAGCAGTGTGTGTGTGTGCATACACTTACATGCAGGGTACTTTACACATACACCACAACTCATTTTCCAGTGTGGAGTTGCTCTTCCAGCTTGGTTACGCTCATGCTTTTTAATTGATCTGTGCAAGAAACCCTTGAAGGCTTTGTTTCCCAGAGTTTTACAACAGAGAATCCATTTGCTACTAATAAAGTTATGATGTTCAACACAACCTGGTAATCCCAACCAGATCTACGTTTGTTGAGCACTGATATAATTTGCTCCCGATTCCACAAAGAAATACTTCTCAAGACCTTCTGCTCCTTAAGTCATTTTTTTTTACAGCCTGAAAAATGTGCATGGATTTCTGTGTTTGTCTGAAGCATTAGTGACATCCAGTGGTTACCAATGCAAATGCTAAAAATGCTTAACCCCTATTGTCAAGGGACACCTAAACTTCTTCCATATCCTTTTTTAAAAGATAGCTATTAGAAAAAGGAGAAAAGCAGAAAAAATGTGTTTCCTGGCTCTTCCACAACACATTCGTACTGTGGACTTGATTAAACCTCATGGAACTTGCAACGTAAAATCGTAACTTTTCGTTTGTGATATCTGTAAGAAATGACAGTACTCCTTGAAGAAACCAGGTGGCTGAAATCATGCCATATACCACCAAAACATGGTTACAGACCACAGTACAAAACAACCAAACAATCAAATGTGAGATCACTGAGAAATATAAGCTGTATATGCACAAGGTTTTCACTAGGTAGTCTTCCATGGAAGTATGTGCATGACAGGGTGAGAGAAGCTGAAGTAAGAACACGAAACAAAAGCAACAGCAGTGATCTTCTGGACAGTCATGAATAATGTAATCCTGATGAAAAGCCTCAAAGGCACTTTTGGGCAGAGCACCGGCTAAAGGAGGTTTGGATCTGTAAACAAATATGTTACGCTCTTGTTTGAATTCTTTCCTCTTAAAGTAGATAGGCTTTTGGACTTTGTTGTAAATTAGGACGTTCTCAAAGAAATAAGCACCTCTACCATCCGTTTCCCCTCCCAATGGAAATAAGTTGATAGTCTCTGAATTTTGGGTAAGAGTCTGCTGAATCAGCCATAGGCAGTTATCTCAGCTCCAGTGTTGCCACTTCTGTGCTGTCTGGGATATCATTAAGCTGCAAGTAGCCAGCTGAGACGTCAACAGCCCAGAATAAATTTTCAGATGATCTCAAAATAATTAGGTCCCATTTTAAGAGCTTCTCTCACTGTCATGGTGAAGCATGTCAGAAGGAGAAGGTAGAAACCCACAGCCTTTTTCAGTTATTATTTGGGTCACCAAGGCAGGATGTCAGAAGTTAAGAAGCCCCTCTCTGTTATGATTTCTGTTTGGGTAAGGCAACTCAAGCATGAGAGAGCTGAAGCCTCCTTCTTCACTGTCTCTCCTACTGCCTCCCTCCCTCCTCATCTGTCTGTACTGGACATATCTTTGATGTAAAGTACTAGCCTTTACTTAACGCATCAGGGAACAGGGTCTATTCTGCAATGCTTTAACAAGATACATGTTCAAAACATTTTTTGGCTGGTCCATTTTCATACACCAGTTCTACATACTACACACATTCACTATCAATCTTACAGCACATATCATACTTATAAAAATCATATTTTAATATACTCACAAAACAATGGTGTTACTGCAATTTTACAGTTGGCTTCCAAGACCCATCACTTGAGAAATCAGCAAACTTCTTTACCTTGTCCATTTAGGCACAAGTTGTTGTTGTTGTTGTTTTGGTTTGGTTTTGTTTTTAAGTTGCATACTGATATTAAGTATTATTACAGCCTCACTGACCAGACTAGAATTATTTATGTCTTTGGGGTGAGGCAATGACATGTGTCGTAATAGCAGACAGTTATCACAGAAATCAGTAGCTTTCACTCATTGACTTCAGTGCTCAGGACTGGAACCGGGGACATAAACTCTTCTCCCTATATTCATGTAATCAGTTTCATTCTCATGTCTTATGCCCCAAAAGAAAACAAATAAAAGGCAGTTAGTGAAACATCAATATTAGAAAAATACCCTTTTCTGCTGTGAACTTCCATTTCTTAATTGGAGTTCACTGTTTTTAACATCTACTGAAAGCAGCCAACACAGATTTTTTCTTTCACAGTTCTGCCAGAGCCAAGTGACACATTGATGAAGATGTCATTTTAGACATGCAAGGCACTCAAACCAATACATCAATGCTAGCATGGTAGTTTGTCTAATTTTATCTGCATTTCCTAAAGGTTCTTGGTACCTGGAGTGTCTACCACAAATTAATTGTAGTATCTCTCTCCCTGCATGATGCATGCTGTCACACTTTCCTCCTTTATCAGAAATTGTATGCAATGCCTTGAGCTTTTTAAAATGATATGAACAGAGAGAAATCTTAAGAATGTGGTGGGAGGTAAAAGTAGATACTTTCCTTCCCAACTTAACTAATGCATATTGGAATGGAAGTATTTCCAAGATAAGTGGATTAGTCATTGGCAGCCTTCAAAAAATGATGACACAATTATACTAAATATGATTTGTCATATCATTATGCATCCTTCAAAATGTTCTTTATTTGAGAATGAGAAGGGATGCTGGAATTTTTAAAACTCAGCACCCACACAAAAGCTAAATGTAGCTTTTCTACTCTCTGGCCCCTACATCATCCCTATTCATACAGTAGCAATAATACCGAGACGGACTTTCAGATGCTTTCTCTTCGTTCATCCAATGAGTCCATTAATCATACATCATCCAAAAACTGCAGATTAAATAGTGATAACAGCTTTCACAAGATGTTTTTAAGTGTCATGTCTTTGTGTCTGGGAAAGCATGATGGGAAAAAAAGTTAAAAACCATGCTTTGCTAGGCCTGGAAATCTTGGAATGACAGTGATGAGAGTCAGGAAAGGAAAAGGTTGAAGGGTTTAATAGTAGAAATGAAATAAATAATCCTAGCGCAGAAATAAAGGAAGTAAAGATAGCTTCATACAACTCTGGAATGGCTCATTCCCTCACTTACCGTCTGTCATGGGGATACTCTGCTCTGTGCATAGCTGTACCAGATGAAGATGACTGCTTATTTCTGGTTTTACCTTAACTTACTGAATGTGTTATATTGCAGTTTCCTTTGGCAAATTATTACATTACCCAGAAATTATGGTTATTTTACAATTACATCAATAAATTCAAAGGGTGTAAAGAGGTCATCAATAAATATATTCAAGTGGAAGTATACTCTTTTTTCCTCAAAGAACTTTGTAAGAAGAACTTTGTAAACAAAAATATAAATGGCAACAGTAGGTCTTTTTAGCACAAGGTTTGTCTTAGTGAACAAAAAAGACCTTAAAAAAGTACGTGTAACTCTTTTTTAAAGCATACGCATTTAATATTGTTTAGAATTTTAATTTCCAACATCCAGCTCATTAAATTAAAAAGATAGCAGAGCATTAATATGGTTTTATTACTATACCACTATGAAGACATTTTAATATCACAACATAAGAAACAACTTTTTGATCAGACACATATAGTCATAGCGAGTGAAAAAAAAGGGGAGGGGGTGTGGATTTATGTGGTGGATATATCTTGCTTTTCAGCTGACAACACATTTGAGCTATAAACCGTACCTGCCAACGTCTGAGATCTCCAAGAAGGCTAGGCTGTGGAATAACAGCCTCAAAGAACTTTTCAAAGGGACAGGATGAGGGTGACCATTTCACTGGAAACAGAGAGCCTGCCTCACTGGCAAAGACAATCAGCATGCAGTGAGCCAGCCAGAGGGTGTACGTGCTCACTGTCATTACTGGACTGCTCAGCTCTTCACCCTTCTGATAACTCATGAAATCCTAACTCACACTCCAGTTCATGGGAGCAAATCACTCAGTGAGTTAGGCTCTGGTGTATGCTTTTGCCCTGCTACAACCTATGAAGCGCAGCACATCTACAGGGCTCCAGCTCATCCTACCAAAATCTATGCCTGTAGCATCAGGAGAATCTCTTCCACCGATCTGTGGAGGTGCAGGGAACACTACAGCAGGTACGCCATTAAAATTGCTCTGTACAGCTCTGAACTCCTGAGCTTACTAAGGCAAGTCTAAACCCATAAAGCATATGTGTGAGGAAGGAGGTTGTTTTTGTCTTCCATACTGAGGTGGCATACAGAAGCATAAATGAGAGCAGGGTGTCTTTTTAGAGCCAAAGTTGCTGTTACTAATGTGCAAGAAACCTCAAATCAAAGACTTTGAAGGACAGATGTTAACAGAGGGTTTGCTGAAGAGCAGAAGGATGGAGGAGGTGAATTACACTCTAATTGGATTCCTGATACTCAGCAATACATGGGCACAAAGTGAAACACACTGACACATATGGAAAAGCTGTTTTTGCTGTTAGAGCAGTCAGGCACTAGCACAAATTGCCCAGAGAGGAGCTGGGCCTCTGTCCCTGGAGGTACTTAAACAGCAAGGGGACACAGCACAGGACAGCTGTCTCTGGGTGATCCTGCTGAAGGCAGGGGCCTGGCTTAAAACACCTCCAGGAGCTGCTTTCCACCTGTGTTTCCACTGTTTGTGCATGGATTTAGGTGCATGAGTCACTTGCGTGTACTGAGGATCCACTGCGGGACGCCAGCACCCACTTCACCCACCTCCCCCTGCCTTCACAGGGGGAGGAATCGGAGGACTTCCTCCAAGGAGGCTGGGGGAGGCTGAGCCGTGCAGAGAGAGACACCTAGAAGAGACACCACATAAAAGCACGACCGCCTCTCCCCAGCCGCCATTTTGTGCTCGGCGGGCGTCCCCGCCCGCAGTGCGGCCCGGAGCGCTCCAGGGGGCGCTGTAGCGCCCGGCCCGGCCCGCTCATGGCGCACGCCCCGGCCCGCCCCGTCCGGGCCGCGGGGGGGTGGGGGTGTCGCGCTGGCAGCGGCGGCTCCTGGGCCTGGCCACCGCGGTGCTCCCGGTAGCCGCGGTCCGTCATGGAGGCGAAGAAGATGAACCTGCCGCGGGGCCCCGACAACCTCTGCTTCGACAAGGACGAGTTCATGAAGGTGGCTGGGGGCAGCCCGGGCAGGGCGCTGCGGGCAGTGAGGGCGCTCCTGCGGGGTGAGGGGGGTATGCGGCGAGGTCAGCCCTTTCGTATGTGGCACGCTGTATTTGGAGGGGAGGGGCGCTGTGTGTGTTCTGGAAGTTTTTGTTTACATCCGTCTCCCTTTTCTGTTTGGTTTCCAGCCGGATTTTGACGTTGATCACTTTGTATCGGAGTGCAGGAAACGCGTGCAGTTGGAGGAGCTCAGAGAGGATCTGGAGCTCTATTACAAACTCCTTAAAACGGCCATGGTAGAGCTCATAAATAAGGACTATGCAGATTTTGTTAATCTCTCAACAAATCTAGTAAGTGTTACTAAATGGTACTGTGAGGTTCAGGCTTAATACATCTTATTGTCATTTTTATTTTTCATACGAGAAGTGTATGGCTTCTAATTTGACGTATTAGGTTTAAGAAGGCTTAAACTGACCCCTTGCATTGAGTGAAACTGAAAGACCATTCCTACAGGATTTAACTGCAGTACAGAATTGCTGTTGACCCATAATAAATGTTTTAGATGTATGCATTTGTCCTGAAAAATAATTCATTAGGAAGATAGGTTCAAGGCAAACACTTTTTGTTTTTATCGGTTAACACTTGTAAAAGTTGAAGGGAATAAATCATTAAAAATTTAATAGCAAAGATGCAAATAAGACCATTCTGAGATTTTTTAGAACTCATCAAACTTACTGTACAACTATATATTCTTGGAAAATTCAACCCACTTTACTGAGAATTTTAATCACTTTCATATTAAAATGTCCACTGTGTCTCCTGCTCTTTTATTCCAATTTATAACATTATACAGGTTCAAAGATTGAGTTTTATCTTTTCTATTGGGAAAAAAAATCCATAAATCAAGCTTTTCTTTTATTGTTGGCTTTATGTGCCAAAAACGGTCTGATACCTTTATGACTACATTGGAAGTAACATATTTATGCATTACACTTAAAACTGGAGGCCATAACAGGAGATATCTCAGTTCTCTTTAAGTATCTTTAAAATGATAGACTTTGTCAGTAATTTACATATGAACTTACCAAAAGAGTTACAGTCTTTTTTATGGTAATTTCTTTAGGTTGGCATGGACAAGGCCCTTAATCAGCTTTCCGTACCTTTGGGACAGTTAAGGGAAGAAGTTATGGTATGCTCAAAACAGTCATTATACACAGCTTGGTAATCTTCAATTCACTTTCATATAATATGTAAATGTTTTACTTATGCTAATAATTGCAATTGTTTTCTCATTAATTCTATTCTTAGGTAATAAGAGAGGCATTGTGTTTTCTAGCAGTTGTAATAGGCTTATGTTTTTTTGTAGTGCCTTTCAATCCAGAGGTAAAGAATCCTTTAAGTGTGATCAGTGAATGGACTCTTGCGAGATAACTCTCTGCAGATATTGTAACTATTTTAATATCTCAGTAGCTTGGAGATGGGAGTAAATAAGTCAGATTAAAGACAGTCCCACTAGAGACCTCTTCCTTGGCCCTGTGGTTGAACCATGAGAGATCACCCACTTCGAGTCAGTCTGATTCTTGTTCTTTCACTGTGATTTAGCAGTTAGTGAAGGGCAGTTTTCAATCATGTTGGCAGCTGATTGATTTGCTGCATGAATGTTCCATCAAATATCTTAGCCTTGATGTCTAAAACTTAGATTAAGTTCACATGTATAATATGAAATAGGTTCACCTAGAGAACTATTTATTATATAGGAATTGTTATTTAAATCTGACTTTTAACTTCAGTTTGAAGACATAAAATCATACTGGTTTTATTACTTAGTTCTGGGTGAAAGGGGGGTTGTACTCTGTAAGTTATGGAGAAAACACTTTGCTTGAAATAATGATACTTGTCATGGCAGTACTTTAGGAGCAGGTTATACTAAGATTATACTAAAGTTACTTAGTCTTATTTCTGTCTTTTTCTCTTTGAGAGTAGTTGACATACTATAGCTTTTATTTGTCCTATATTCTTATTGAAGTCTCCTGTTTCAGGAATTTAGAATTTAGATTTGATTTTTGTTTTTTTAAACATGTTCTTCATAGTGGGAATCCAGCTTTTCATACTGACTTTCTCTTTCACAGAGTCTTAAATCATGTGTCAGCGAAGGAATTCGGGCAGTGGATGACCGGCTGTCTAAACAAGAAGATATTAGAAGAAAAAAGGTACAACAGACAAATTATTACCTTGAAAAGATCCTCACTGGGTCAAATTCTGTTTTTGACATTAACCCCAAGAAAATAGAGTTTAAAAACTTATAGGTTGTCTAGGTGCATATTCCACGGAATTTTGCACTTGTAAAAAAAAATAAGAGGATTTGGTTGACTGACTTAATGATGTAAATCTTTTTTTTACTTTATTTGCCAAAAACATTTACGTTTGGTTGGCTTTTTTTTAGTTACAGTTCTTATTTCTGCTTGTAGTATTATATAAACTTGTATATTACAAATATAATCAACATACGGCCATTTAATTTTTATATGCAGGAGAACTAATATTTGTCTTTTTGCTTAACTTGGAAAAATTCAGGGGTTTTATAGGCTTATGTGAGCAATAATTTAACTGAGACATGATTCAAAAATTAAGGTGGAGGGAGAGAACTTGCAACAGGTAGAAAAAAAGAAAGAAAAATACACCAAAAAAATCCAAAAGATTTTCAGGGTTGTTATTTAATGTAATGGGATTGGGGTCAGACATAAAAAATCTTTCTTTAATTACAGATGTGTGTCCTGAGACTTATTCATGTTATTCAGTCAGTTGAGAAAATTGAGAAAATTCTACATTCCCAAGGCACTAACGAATTGTCCTCTTTAGAGGGAAACAGGTAAAAACTAACAAAAAAATAACCAAGTAAACACTTTTTTTTAAATATCAGTGGGACTAATTTAATTCCATGATATTGGAGATAAACTTGCAAACATTAGGATATATCTCTAGACATTTAACTCTGATGGAATATGTGACTTGTTTTAGTATTTTTTCAACTTCAGTCTTCTGTAAACTTGTTGTTCTGAATTACTTGTAGTGCTGAAGTGTGCCTAAAATTGTATTTTTTTCCTAGGAAGTCCCTAATCCTGTCATGTCCAAATTACTCTCTAGTCCTGCAAATGCATGTCTTTTCCGATATCATTTGGAAGTAAAGTGTGTAATAGCTTTTCTTGCTTTCCCTGCTTATGTATAACTGAAAGGACTGCTGCAAGAATAGTCTAAGGCAGGCAAGCCACACAAGTAATACCTCTGAAAAAAAAGACAGGACTGGGACTGTGACAAATTCCGGTCAGACTGCTGAGTTTTGATTTTTAACAGCTTAATGGAAAGCATCCTCTCCCTCTACCTTTGAGAGAGGGAAAATGTCTTTTGGCCAGTTTTGGAACCAGTGTACCAGCCAGGCACTTGGAATAGTTAACTGGGATGCAAGTGCAACTTAAAGGTGGAGGAAAAAGACAATTTCATACGCTTGTTTAAATGTGAGACATGCTCTGGTGCTCTTCCACTCTGTACACTGGATCACATGGTAGTGAGTGGGGGAAAGTGGACAGCCATAAGATGACACCTAGAGGGACAAAGCACATGCAAATATTTTCTGACAGGGTGGGAGACTTTGCAGAATCATGTTTGGAAGCAAGATTGTACGTAAGTGGCGCAAAATTTAGGCTAATGTGGGACCATATAGACCTGAGAAGCATAGGACTGTTTCTCTAGAGATAGCTGCCTTTAGTTTTATTGTATGACAGAAAGGGAAAATAAGCAAATTTGGATTGTGAAGAGCACTTACTGTAGTTTCTTGAGTTCTGTTAAGACTGACTTTTCTGTGACAATAAGTAGTGTTGCCATATAGAAAGGAATGCTTCATCCTGCTGATGCAGGATCTCTTGTTCCTCAGCTTCTGCTTCACCCACTTTGTATCGTAGTAGTTTCAAAACAACTCTAATTTTGTAGTCTGTTCCAGGTTATTACTGTGTGACTGCAGTAGTACCTATCTGAATTCCAAGTATTTGTATTTAAACAAAAATTGGGGGAAAGCATTATCTATCTGTTGCAACTGAAATTGAGTATATTTGTAAGGATCTAACTGTGTTCTCATTATCTCTCTTCCAGCCCACTGGTAACCGGACAGGTTTTAGAGAGAATTGCCACAGAATTTAATCAACTACAATTTCATGCAGTACAAAGCAAAGGAATGCCCCTTTTGGACAAAGTGAGACCAGTAGGTATTATAGCCAGCTTAACACTTGTAGGATCAATCAAAAATATTTAAATTGGAAGACAAATGTCTGTTTCCACAGAGTTTTACTGAATTGATTTACAGGAGAAATGAGTTTCAAGAGGCCGTTTTATCAGTAGACTGGAAGTGTTATTTCTTCTGAGAGTTTATGCTTGGCTTACTAACTTCTTTAGGATAAATTATTTGAAATAATAGTGGAAAAAATAACAAATGCTTTTGTTAGTCAATTATGTCTTGCAGTTTATCTGCATACTGATAGCGAGGCCTAGTTCCAGAGATTTATGTTGCTTTTGTTAACTGCAGTGTGCAGACCAAAATATAAGTGGAACGTCTCAAGAGTGGTTGACTGGAATAAATTGAAGCTTGTCTTTTATTGATATTTAGTGCCTAATTCTTGGTATTCAGGCTGGTAGGTTAGTCTCCCTGATAGTCTGTTTTTAATAGCTGTCAAATGCAAAAGATGACTTGGTGTATGTTTGTTTTTTGCCTTTTTTCCCTAACCATTCATTGGAGAGAGGGAATGAAAAGTAGTGCTTAAAAAATATGTCATATGGAAATGAGGTAATGTTTTAAGCAGATGAGCATGAAAGCTGTCATTCTTAATGGCTTTTGAGCTAATGAGATGCTTCATAGTTTTTCACTATGTATAAATGCCTATTGGTGATAGGAACTTGTTTTATCTCAAGACTTTAAGGATACCACGTTGATTCATGGACTGTTCACAAGACTGCTCTGGCAACTGAATTATCAGCAGGGCTAAATATGAGCAGCAGAGTAGTATTTATGGTGGTTGAACAACCTTTGTTGTGTGGCTGGCTTACCAATAGTTAGCAGGACTTATGTTTTGTACCTGTTGTTGCTGTACTGGTTTTGGCTGGAGCAGAGTTCATCTTCTTCATAGTAGCCCATATGGTGCGATGTTTTGAATTTGTGATGAAAAATTTGATAACGCATCAATGTCATAGTTGTCATGAGATCATAGTTTCCATGACTAGTCAGCAATTGGGTTACTGGTTTTGCATGTTCAGAGCAGATTGTGTGGTTATTGAAAAAATTAGTTTCAAGATGGATGGATGCAATGTAGCATGCAAAATGGCAGAGAGTAAATTTGACTTGTTAAATTGGTAGTTCAACTATGATTAAATTAATGTGCATCATTGAACTAGCTTTAAATACAGAGCTGCAAGGGACTATCTTGGGCCAGGTGTGTATCTGCAGCTAGTGCAACAATGAATTGGATATAGTGGAAGAGATGTTACAGGAAATCAGGAAGTATGGTTAGCAGACAGGAGGATGTGTTGACTGAAGCAGCTGTTAGGCAGAAGCCAGGAGTCTAATGGCATGTCATTTGTTGCCAGTGTAATTCAGTGTCTTTGGTTTGCAGTTACTTGACAAGTTGTGCCAGGAACACACCACAATTTTAGTTTCTGACAGTTAAGAATAAATGCCACAGTTGTCATCCCTGGTAATGCATTGAAAAGCGTTTGTACGTTATCAAACATAGTGGTTCAGTTGAACAAGGAACAATTATTGACCCATTTCTTCAGTATAAAGGAGACTTTGCATAACTTAGCATGTCTCTTTAAATATACAGAGGAAAATAAGTGCCTTTTTACATACCTTTTAACTTCGGTAACCCATTAAGCTGTGTTCATGATCATCTGATGTTGACAGTTACCAAGACTTGTGTACCTTTCAAATGAAATTTGAAAGCCAAATTAGGTATTTCTGGAAAAAATGTACTTCAGCATTAATGGCAAAGCTTTCCTTTTAATTTTTTTAAACTACTATATTTTGTTTCTCTTCATAGCGTATAGCTGGAATAACAGCTATGCTGCAGCAGTCTCTTGAAGGGCTGCTCTTGGAAGGCCTTCAAACTTCAAACGTTGACATCATACGTCACTGTCTTCGCACTTATGCAACAATTGACAAAACAAGAGATGCAGAGGCGTTAGTTGGTCAAGTACTTGTGAAACCTTATATAGATGAGGTAAGATAAAATCAAGAATCCTGGGGAAATGGTCTGTCTTGCAAGATTACTTGTTTTTTTGGTTATCTTCCAGTTTTGGATAGGAGCTTCAGAGTGCTTATGTGGAGAGAGCAAGAGAACTGACCCTTAATGTTGTCAGTTTGTTGTTCCTATTTGAGGAAAAAGGTGGAGGAATTCTTTCCTCCTGTCACCAATTTCAGTTATATCCCGTTACCTACATTTTGCTTGGGTCAGGGGGGAAATTCAAATAACAAACCTTAAGACAAGCATATGGCTGCAGTAAAATACAGTTTGCTGTGGAGCAGGGTGCATTGGATCAGGTGAGGGGTGCGCCTTTCTCATTTACTGGCTCAATACCCGCAAAAGCAGCACAAATAGTTCTTACTGCCGTTCCCCTTTTCTTCTGTAGAAGCAGTATCTGATGTTCCCAGCGGTACCAGGCCAGTAGCAGGAGCAAGAACAAGGGTTTGTTTGGGAAGCATTTGCTGTTCTGTAGTGGAAGAAAATGCGTCAGGTGGCCAGTTCTCAATTCATGAGAAACTTATTTGTAGGACATCAGTTTACAATACCGAGTTGGACCAATCACAGAATACTGATTACATTTTCTGAAATTAGAGGACTTTATGCTAATTCTCTCGACTGTGCAGCTTTTGCTGTGCTGCTACCTGTAAAATGTTTCATCACCTTCTGGTACTGCTTTGTTCTTACTTCTTCTGGCCTGGACTGAATAGTCTATGCTATTTCTTTTTTTCTGTTGTAGTTGATGTTAATGTAATCCTTCCTAAAAAAGGAGGGAAGATTAGTGAGTAACCTGCCACAATAATGGGCCAGCAAGTCAGTCTGTTGTGCCCAGTTTTTCTTGTCTGTCAGCACACCTGCAGTTGCTACTAAAAACATTTTTAAGCGTCTGTGATTATATTGTGGCAACTCTAGTTTCAAGCATCAGTGAAAATATAAAAATGAATTTTAAGATTTGATATCTTGCTGTATTTAAACAAACCTGATAAAACGAGTTTGTTACGATTTTAATAGATATGCTGAAGTGGTGTTTCCATAACAACAAGGCTACTTTTCCCCATTTTAAGAGGGGAGGTAGCAATAAATGTTAACAAATTTTTCATCAATGTGTTGGGAATTATGTCTATGTTAGGTAATGACTGCATGTCATTTCAGGGGATATTTGCTCTGTACTGTGAATCGGTGCCCTTTTTACAACGTAAGCTCTAACACTGACTGACTGCCCTGTTGCAGGCAGTTTCCCTGGCCTTCACTAGGCTGTCAGAGTGTTTCACAAAACTATTAAATTCACTTGTCTTACGGAGTAGGTTAAACTGGGCCAACACCTGGTCTGTCAAGTTGTTGTACTAGAGCTAGCATTATGAACCTCTCTGCAGTATTATGATGAATGGTCCAAGGCTTCCACTGTTGTGTCTATGGGGAGGAAAGGCTGTAAAGCATGAGAGCTGCGTTGGTGATTGCAAATACACACTTGCTTGACTTGGGGTGTGTTAATAGAAGGCAGATCTCCTTTCTCTCATCATTGCCTCTGAAATAGGTAACACTTTTCAGCAGCTTTGAGTCCCAAGTTACACTACTGCTGCATCTTTCCTTTTGCTGTCCAGATTTTCTTTTATTGCCATTACTCTTTAAATGGCGATATTTTTAACTGTTCTCTTTGCTCCATAAACCTCTAAATGAGGTGTGATGTGAGGCACTCTTATTTTTTTGCTTCCTGAATAATTGAAATGTATTTTCTCTACTAGTCTTTCACAAAAAATGAGACCACTCATAGTATAGAGTCAACATTTCTTAAGACACATAAAAGCAATGTGAACTTCGTTCCTAAAAGTGTTGAATATATTCCTTTAGGCAATAATAGTTGCCTTTTCTTAGACTGGTGTGCCTGTCTAAACATAAATGCAGAAGGGAACTTAAGGTATTTAATTCTTTTTTTATTTATTTAGAGGTTATTATCCACATAGTTTTTCCAACCTAGGCAAGTGAAAAGTTAGTCTGTGTAACCTCTGGTGAAGTTGTTGTTCTTCTAAATCAAGATGGGGAAAAGAAATTACCTTTTTTTTTCTACTCAGTAATGCCTTCAGCAGCCAAGAGATGGAACCTTTCTTTTCCCAGTGAAAGAACAGCCTGTCTGATAAAATCTGAGCTGTATGTCATTGTCAATAGGGTGTTTCCTTTTTTCTGTAAGGAAGGAAACATTTTTGTTTGTTTTTACTTTGTATGCACACAGATTTACAAAACAGAGACAGCTGCTGGCTTTTGGATGTTAGAGGAAGTAGAATGGTGCATCCAGACCTTTCCACTTCAGAACAGACTTCCTTGGGTGCTTTCTAACACTGTAGCAACTGCAGTGGGGACTGGTCTTTCCCTCTCAATTTTCCCAGTATCTGTTCTATCCCCACTTCTGCACCATTCTGCTTGTTTATGCAGTGAGAGGCAGAAAATAGAAGAATAACAAGAAATACAAACTATTGTCCTTTTTCCATATTATCCACATACTGTCTGCCTTCTCTTTTCTCAGCAGTTATCCCTTTTCCCTGGACTTGAAGTACTGTCCTGTGAAACCACTTTGCTAGCTGCTTTAAAGGCTTAACTTTGCGACAGAAGATTCTTGGCTCTTGGCTTACCTGCACTTGGGATTGGACCAACCTAACTCTACATTAAAAAAAATAAAATTGACTTTTTATTCTAAGGCTTGATTAGCTTTTGCCAGTCACACATTTACCATCGCAGACTGTTTGAGGTGATAGTGACATGTATGGTGGGTGGGGAGCCAGGCACGTTGGCTAAGAACTAAAAGCTAGAGGCTCATTCATATTCTTGTGGCTAGTCTTGCTGTTTAGAGCTCTGGATTAAGGAAAGCAGTAATTTAAACTGGCATGTTCTGCTTGGAAGCTAGGAAAGTAATCTGCCAAATATTGCAGTATTTGGGGATACGATACGAGGAGTTTTGAATGAGCAGACTTCTGCATTTTACATTACTGTATTTCATACTCACTTTTCTGACATTTAATATTGAACTCTTCCTGGCAGGTGATTGTGGAAGAGTATGTTCAAGCTCATCCTAATGGCCTTCAGGCCATGTACAATAAACTGTTGGAGTTTGTTCCTCACCACTGCCGTCTCTTGCGTGAAGTTACAGGGGGAGCTATTTCGAGGTGAATACCTTGGGGTTTCTTTCAGTTGCACTAAAGTTACAGTAAATACAATATACCTTTGAAATATATTGCATAATTACTTTCCATGCATAAATGACTTACCTGGCCTTTCCTGAAGATTAATATTCAAGTTTGATTTCTGTCTCATGTCTGTGTTTTTCAAAACAGTGAACAAATTTTCTTGATGTTGGGGCCCAGACCTTCAGAGAAGGGAGAGAGAGAGTCCTGTATTTCAGTAGTAGAATTGAGTACTGTTTATGATACAATGTGCCAGATGCCTTGTTTTTTTTGTTGTTTGGTTTTGAATCAAGGAAATGTGATTGTACACTTCATCTAAGGAAAAGGGCATAACAAAGCTATTAGAAAATACAAGTTACTGGGTTGTTAGCGTACATCAAAAAGTGGGGAAGATCCTCAGAGGTTTGACTCACTGTATTAATGGACCTACAGGTTTAATTGATTTACGTACTACTTCCACTGTTTTCTTAAAAAGTGTTTAATTCCTTATGCAGTTAATTTGCCTGTTTCAAAGTTTAAATAATCTGTCTACTGAATTGTATCCATTTATCTGCTTATAGGCTGGTTAGTGTAGTGGACTGCTGTATTTAGCAGAACTATGGATGTATCCCCTGGGGACTGCAGAATTACTCTTCTAATTTGTGCAGTGCTGAGCTTTTTATTACTCTAAGTTTTACTAATACTTCAGTTCTTTTAATCCCTCACCAAGTTCTAATCGTTCTTTTTAAAAACAGAAAGTTTTGACTTTGCACTGAACTGGAATTAAATGCTTGCATGTCTTCTGCTCTCAATTTATAAATTTTCATAATCAGAGTAGCCTTTAATCTTTTGCTTCAAAGCACAATATTATGTATAAGTACAACATGAAATAATTAAGAAAGTTCTTTCATGTCATCTTATTAGTTACATCTATTTGCTATCTATTCGAAGTTTGGAGCTGTTTAAGTCTTGAAAATGTACAAGTAGGAGTTCTCAGCTGAAAAGTACTTGCTTTCCAGACACACTTGCAAAATACGTAGCTGATAAAATTTTAAAACACTTCCAGAATTCTAAAAAATATTTTGAGACCATGGGATCAGATATGAAACCTGAACGAAGAACAGTTTAAGAAAATCAGCATGCCTATGTAAAAAAGTATAATTACATTTTGTCTAATGCATGTGTGTGTCTGTAGTTATCCCTACCTCCAAATAGAAGCCTGGTGGTAAAATATAACCATGGAATAATTGAACTTTTGTTTCAGTGAAAAAGCAGACATTGTTCCTGGATATGATTTCTTAGTGAATTCAGTGTGGCCAGAAATAGTACGTGGTTTAGAAGAAAAACTGCCGTCGCTCTTTAACCCTGGAAATCCAGATGTGTTTCATGAGGTAATTATTTTTTTCCATGTGTTATTCTTGCGACACACATAAGAACTGAATGAGCCATGTTCTCCAGGTTTTTTCCCTGCTGTTCTTCTGTAAATTCATGTTCTTGCATAGTCTGGAAGAGGAGGTTATCTCACAACACTCGATCTTTTCGTAGGAATTCTCCTCTCAGGTTTGTCAGTGCCCTCGTTCTGGCTAAGATAGAGTTAATTTTCTTCCAAGTGGCTGGCATCATGCTATGTTTTGGATTTAGGATGCGAATAATGCTTGTAGTTGTTGCAGAGCAGTGCTTCTGCTAAGCCAAGGACTTCTCAGCTTCTCACACTGCCCTGCCAGCGGGGTGCATCACTTGTTTTGTTTTGTTTTTTTATTATTATTGTTTATTATTATTATATTCTCGCTTCATTTTCTGTCCTATTAAACTGTCTGTATCTCAACCCGTGAGTTTTACCTTTTTTTTCTGATTCCTCCATCCCACTGTTGAGGGGAGCAAGCAAACGGCTGTGTGGTGCTGAGCTGCCTGCCAGGTTAAGCCACAGCAGTCAGGAGGGCTCATACAGAAGTTATTGGAAGCCATTTAGTCATGTGAATTTGGCCTTAAATATTTGCTTTAGGAGTAGATGTCCTATCTCAGCTGTAGAATTGCAACATATATGAAGGTGGGAGTGTATGACAACAATATTTTGGCAAGACTGGGACTTCTGTATCATTCATTTTAATTAAATGTCTGGGTTCCAACTTGCCCTAATACTTCTCAGTTTCCCATAAAGCTTCAGTCATCCTTCAGGCTTTCACCTAATGCCTTGCACAGTGCAAATTATAGGCTGTGCTGGGCTTCTATCATCTGTGCTACTCAGTTTAGACAAGAATGTATCTTCTCTTCAGAAGAGCTGGTTTTGGTGCTTTAAATTAATTACTTTTAATAGCCAGTCATCTTATGTTAAGCTGATACTGACCAGTTGTGCTGTTATATTTATTTAAAAAAAAAAAAACACCCCCCCCAATGACTCTCAGTTACTTCGTGTAGTCATTCCAGAGTTCTTTCTAGACAGCTTTTGTCTACTTAATGATCTAGAGTCTGAGTCAGAATCACAGTATTTTATGTAAAAATCAATAAGAAGTTGAAATGCAAAGTGTAATGCCAAGCTATTACATCCATTGAAAAATGAGTAGGAGCAGTTGCAAATTAAGAAGAGGAAAAAAATTTAAACATTTGCTGTCCTAATGGTAATCGTAAGTAATGTAATGCAGACTTTAGACAGTGGTCTTCTAGCTCTGTTTTGGAGGTTGATGGAAATGCAGAAAAGTCTTTTTCTCCAGGTTAGTTTGCTTATTTTGCATATGTATGTAGTTTTAATGCTGAGAAGTATTATCTGTTACAAGGTCTTTTTACATAGAGGAGCAAAAAATATTTTTTTTCAAATCATCCTGTGACAATCAGACTAACAGTCTTAAGCATATATGTTAAAATAACTAGTTACTTCTGCAGTTTTTAAATTGTTTCAGGTTATTGTACCCTTTTTTTCTGACTCAGATTTGTAGTTTTACAGGCCTTGAAAATAATACTTCTTCTATCTCTAAACATTGATTTGAGACTGTTAAGTTTAGATTTCTGTATTTGAAAATTGCTGCATTTTGTTTCAGATTTTAACAGTTTGTTCAATAACTTCATTGCAGTCAACAATCCAATCCTGGAAGCTGAAATGGGAAGCAATCTTGCAGTTAGTTCCATCTCTTAGATATAATGTTATCAATAACTAGATAAATGCCTGACTTGTCTTCTATTTTGAAGGTGGTGGGATTGTTCAGAGTGTTTTGTTTCTATCTCTGGCTAATACTTAAGGCAGCTGAGCGTTAATGGCTTGTTTGCCTTGTAGAGTATTGGGCTTATCTAAGAAAGCAGGTTGAAAGAGCACTGATGTCTCATTCTCCCTGCACTTGACTCCCACAGCTCTTACGATTCCGTTGTGTTATAGATAAAACCATGCTGGGATGGATGTAGTTACCTAAAAGATTTCCTGTGCAGTTTCCAGAATACCATCTCCCCACACTGCAACTGCCACATCACAAGAAAAACGTGCTGTAATAGTACACTTAACTGAAAGTCACGAATCCACTGAGATATGCAATACAAAAATGTACTGAGATAAGCAACACAAAAGCATGCCCGTATCAGTGCATGGCCTGTGGTCCCAGGTTTGTTTCTGAGAGCAGAACCTGTAAGCAACACCTCAGGGACTTCGGAGAATGTTTTACTGCTTCATCAGAGAATCTGAGTACATTGCTTGCCTATGGATTGTGGTAAGAGTCTTGCTGCTACAGCCCTGCTGCTGCTCTCACCACCACGCCATCAGAAGCACTGAGACAGTGCCTTAATATGTACAGATTTCAGTGAGATGTAGGATTTCTTTTATGGCTGCTGTTTTGGGGTTGTTTTTTTTGGTGGGGGTCCCTTTTTTTTTTGTACAAAAGCCATTTGCACATAGCCAAACTTTTTCATTGCAGAGAAGCTGATTTTTAACTGCAGCTATGTTTTTACTTCTTGATTTACATAATCTTTTTTTGTGTACTGTTAATACAGTCTGTTTTCTGTGAAATAACATTTTCATGTACCATTTTGCCTCTTGTTTCTTGCTTAAGGCTTTGGTGGCTGTCTGCATTGCATATGTTAATTCATTATGTTTATTTTCGGGCTGTTAACAAGTTACTGTTGAGAGTAAGCCCAAAGTGCATTTCAGGATTGACGTAATTCTTCTTTGCAACTGGCTTAATACTATTAGTAAATATGTTAATAAACTAAACCCTTCAGTTGTATACTTTTATCTAAATTTTAAGTTTTACTGCAAATATTTGGTATTTGCAAAACACTTTTAGGGAAACAGTTCTAGAAATTCCTGTAGTACAGTTTCTATATAATAGAAAGGAAATACCATACTTCCATTCTCATGTGTGTTTGGTGATGTCTATTTCTGGATTTCATTCCTGATCCTTTCTGTTTGTTGTACCCCTTTATCTCTGATTTCCTGGGACTGACTTCAGTACTGTGCACCATTGTTCTACCCCAGTGATTCAGCTCAGAAATACTGATACGTCTCTCTCTCTGATCAGCTTTGTTTTCCAGAGTACTCAGACAATTTTATGCTTTTTAGACGTGCTGTGCACTGGTTTTTCTTACCGTAGAGTAACACCAACTGGGTCATTGGGTTTGGTTTCACAGCAGTCCAGGATTTTAGCCTTACAAGATCAGGTGATGGCAGTGGTGTCGGCCCATTCTGAGTTTTGAGCTTAACTGTAGTCTGATGCAAGAGATCTGTTGAAACAGTTGTGACTTTCATTGCTTAATGGGGCCTTGGAAGTGATAAAAATGCTCATTCTCTTCTGCAGAAGTACACTACTAGTATGGATTTTGTACGGAAATTTGAACGACAGTGTGGCTCACAGGCCAGTGTGAAACGATTAAGAGCTCATCCATCCTACCACAGCTTTAACAACAAATGGAATTTGCCTGTTTATTTTCAAATAAGGTTGGTATGCATTTGTAGTCATTAATTCTTTCAAAAGTAGAGTTGTCAGAGCAAAATGATACAGCTTAGGGTCAGATCTCCTCGTTACGTTACAAAGTTACCCTTGTCAACAAAATCATAGAAGTCAGACTATGAGGGTAGAATTACTGAGCCAAGTCATTGTTTTATGTATCTTCCAACACTTAAGCAAAATCATAGCCAGCTACCCTGCAATATGCGCTCTGTCATTGCACTGAATTTGATATATTGATCACGAACAGATGTAGGTAAGTCATGAAGTCTGGTTTCAAGTTCTGTTTTTCAAGTGTTGTTTCTCGCTGGAGCTAAACTGTATGTTGAGTGATACTGTTTGTGCAAATCCAGAGGAAGAATTACTGTGAGGGAAGAGATTTTTTTCTACGAAATAAAAAAATTAAAGGGCTGACAATTTCTAGATTTTCCACATCTGACTATGCTTCTGACAAATTATTTCTGTCTCACAGACCATAGCGTCTAAACTTCTAGATCTTGTAGGGTTGTCTTCTCAAAGATTGCCCAGCAATTTTCTTCTTGTAAGAAGCTATGTCATAAGTTTTAGCTTATTTTTCCAGCTGGTGTGTTGTACCTGAAGTGTTATCTTGTAAAGATCTTGTGGGAAGAGAGCAGAGAGAACCAAGAAAGCTCTATTTTAATTCTAGTAATGCTAAAATTTTACAGAAAGGAACCATATTTGTAGGAGGTCTATGCACATGATTTTAGGGCTGGTTAACAAGCCTTCAGGCAAGAAAGCTGCCTGTTGGTAAAGTCTGTTAGTTGTTAAGCGTTCTGTGTCATCTCTCTTGGTCCAAAGTCTTCTGAGAGTCTCTGGACAGCTTCGTACACTGTTACATGAGCAGAGTTTGTTGCCTTGAGGGTACTGCAGCAATGTTAGTTGTGAATCCAGTCGTAAGCAGAGGCAGCTAATAGTTTCCATCCCCAGTTTTGTTTCACGTGTCTTTTAGTTCCTATACATACAACAAGGATGATTACTTGGTTTTGTGGATTGTTTTTGTTTATAACCCAGTGTATTAAGTAAGTTTTTAATATGCTGCCTTTAGTTTTGAACATGCCAGCCCAAGCACTAAGTGTCTGCAGTGTGTTGTACTTGGACTGCATATACCCTCTGGTCTTGCATTGTACTTCAGTATGGTTTGATAACGTTTTCTGTGCTAGCAAAGCCAGTTATAGGATTTTCTTTCCCCTGCTTCTCAGTATCCTGCTTATTTATTTGTTCCACCGCAGCTATTTATGTGGCTGAACTACATCTTGGATCACTGAAATGATCAGGTCTTTTTTTCATAAAAAGGGGGAAGGCAGCAAAGGGAAGAATTTTCAGAAAAATAGAGGGAAGAAATTGAGGTTTGTTTTTAATGTGGATCACTTTTGTGACTATGTTTATAGCATGATTCTATAAATGGTAATTACTGTACAGCCCTAGACATATTTATGCAGTTTGTTTAATCCAGGATAAAACTACAGTGCTGCTGAATCCAGGAATCTTATGAGGCCTGGAGCTAATACAAGTCAGTGGCAGGAGTGTGGGCGTGGGAGCAGGGTCTTAGTGTTTTGGTGATCCAGTGCTTTTTATAAAATGATGGTTCTGGCTTCCTCTGACATAGTCTTCTGGTTTTTTGCTTGCACAACTGTTCCTGCAGCTATGTAGTGAGCCAATATGAAGTACTGTTACCTTGGGCAAAAAAGGCTGACTTTCAACTCTAATCAATTTCTCCAAACCACTTCACTGTACAAATATTGATGCTGCCCCAAGGGAAAGGGCAGGAGCACTCAATACAGTAGTGGTGCTGACTGTGCAGACTGTAAGGGTCTGTGCAACTATAGCAATTATAAACCTCCTAACAACAGACATACATCATTAATAGGTCCCTGAAGCTGCCCTTTTGTTTGAAAGTGCAACTTTTCTAATTCGTGACCACTTGATCAAACGTTGATACTGCTGCTCATAAGATGGAAATGAAGCTTCAGCATCTTCTCTCTGTTCAAAAATCATTTTTTTTCATTGGATACTTTGGGGTCTGGCTAATACAAAGAAAAGCAAATATTTTTCCTTTAAGATTATCGTAAATCTGAATAGTTCACTATTTCAGTAAATGGTTAGATAACAGCAGCTGCTTTGTCTTTCACCCTATCATTCCTATATACTTGAATCATCTGACAACTTTTGGAATTGCCCATGAATTCTTTAGTGCACAAATGTGAAAATAATGTGGCGTGTTCATTATGTGTAGCAGCAAAGCTTTTTTTTTTTTGAAGCATATATCTATCCTCAAATCATACAGGATTTTTATTGAAGTGTTATCTTACACTGTGACATTTACAGTAAAGGTTGCTGTTTTCTTTTTTTTTTCAATTGCAGAAATTGCTCAGAACAAACAGACCTCACTAAAACCTGTACAAATGATTGCTTAAAGAATAGATGGATGTACAAGCATTTCTTTTGTAGCAGTGCAGGCACAAGCAGCCCCAGTAACTCTCTTCCTTGCCATCTCTTCTATTTATGTCATTACAACTGATAGTGGAACTGTAGCGAGCCTACACTGTGGATATTTTTTGCCCATCTAAGGAATATTCATCAAGAGCTGCATAATTTTTAAAAATCCGATTTGATTCTCTAATCCTATTCACCGTAAGACCTGAAGACACTGCTTTCTCAATGAAGGTGTTGCACAGGCAGGAATGAGGGTTTGAAACCATTTCACAAATATTTCTAAAATACATGCTATATGTTGGTAGCAATTGAACAAGATAGATAAGTCACATCACTTGCTTTTTATTCCACCCCCCTGGTGTGTCAATCACAGATTGCTACTTAAAATACTTTAAGCACGCATCTAGTCTGTTAGTAGTTTGAACAAGAAAAGCTAGATGGGTTCCCTGCTCTGAACTGGAAGTTACAGCTGAGAGGTCTTAAGATGAGCCTTGCAGGTTCATAATTAGTAAGCTTGGTAGGTGTACAGATTACTCTGCACATAAAAGCAAAAAGGAAAAATGACAAAAACTTGCTATGGAGGACCGTAAAATATAGTTTTATTTCAGCATTAGAGGTAAGAACGTGGTGAAAGGATACATTTCTATAACTCCTGCACAACGAGAGTACTTACCTAATATTTCTTTCAATATGGATAAGTATTGTAATGTTTTAATACTAATTTTGCTGTTAGACCTCAAAAAATTGAGGGGTAGATTTTTATTTCTTTATATTTTTGGTTGGTTGGTTTGATTAATTTAAAAAAAAAAAAAGGGTGGGAGAGGGGGTGTCAGGGCATCCTGTGAGGAACTATTGATTTTTCTGGTTCGGAATTGTTTGCAGAACCTTATGCCACTGTTCATTAACAAACATGTAGAAAGCTAAAGGCTCCCATTGTCACATGACACGCTTGAAAGTCAGCTAAAGCAAGTATGAAACAGTGTTCACTTATAGTGTGAAAACAATACCGATTAGAGGAAATAAAAAGCAGCAACAAAAAAATAAAAACTAAGGACTTCACACTGAGCTACAGTTTTGATAATATTTGTAATCATGATTTTCATAATTTCCCAATGTATAGGTTTCTTATCTGCCTGTAAAATGTCAACCATTGTCTTTACAGTACTTGTTGTCTTTCGGTCTGGTTTATATCCTGGTATATGTTGAGGGGGGAAAAAAAAAAACACTTAAGATCTTTTAGTGTATGTGCACTGATAGCGTAGGTACTGAACATTGAAAAGCATTTAGGCATCAATTAAAGCAATTGATTTATAACATTCAAAACTTTTCTATTTTTCAGATTTAGAGAAATAGCAGGGGCCTTTGAAGCATCACTTTCAGATTCACTAGAGGAAGCACCAGGTAAACTTTAATTGCAAAAATTATTTATTTCCCTATTATGAAGGAAGCAGTGTTTTAAGTAGCAGTGGTTATTGTCTGTTTATTATTATTTACTAACGTGCATCCTGGGGGTTCACATGAGCTTTCTATTTTCTTATGAACTCATTAAACAGTAGAATACATTTTTGTAGGGAAGGCAATATAAGACTACTGTTCAACGATCACTTACTAAAAACACCTTTTTAGCAGCAACAATTAACACATTTGTGGAACTATCCCCTCAGTGCGAGAAGGAAGTATTGGCATCCTGTAAGTGACAACCAAAAGACAATGCTGTGTTATTGGGGCAAACTTTTCTTTATTGTTATAGACGTCTTCCCCTCTACATAGCCCTATCTATTGTCAGCATTTAAGGTTGCTGTAGCTCGTTCGTGTTGGTGTCTGCTTAAAAAACGTACGTTGATTTATGAGCAGATGAGGAGGTAAGCATAGGAAGGATTACAGTGGAAGGACAAATCCAGTGTATTTGTTAGAAGTATGTTGTAATCAGAAAAGTTGTTACTTCAGTTAATGGAGTAAATGCCTGTGAAGAAGGCAGCTAAGAGAAACTTGCGTGTATTTTTACTTCGGACTTCTAAATTATAGAACTGAAGAGTAAGGAGGGAAAAATAATGGCGATGAAATGCGTAAATCCTACAACTTCAAAGCATTTATCTGAAACTTGCAGACACATTCCTTAACTTTATGCTATAAAATGGTAGTGTGTGAACTACTTTATAAGTATTTGGTTTAAATATGGATATTTCTACCATGTTTTCAATAAATATTGAAGACTTTTAAATCTCAGATAATGCGATTGTTAACATCAGTGATGTTACATCTTTCACAATGTGCTTAGGAACTTGACCTTTGTTGACTGATTGTTTTCAGAGGGCAGCTCATACTGCCTTTTGGCCACTCACATGGTCTGGACGAGTCTTCTGAAGTGTTGGTCAGATCAAATGTTTTTACCACTGTTAGCACACCGTCTGTGGAAACTTAGCCTGCAAATTTTGGCACGTTACTCCGTGTTCATTAGTGAGGTAAGAGAACTACATACTTAGGGTTTTGGTGATTAGTTATGTCCATCAGTAAGAGACCTCCTGTAACAAAATGTGTAACTTCTTTCTAATTACTGTTCTTCTGAACTTAAAAATGCTGAACAAGATCACTCAACCAGTTCATGAGTTTGTTTTATAGAAAGTATCAGTGCAAAACATGTCATTGAGCACAAATATCAGTATTGCTCAAGTATTATTGTCTGATGGTTGCCAAGATTATACTGTGTTTAAGGCTGCTTCTGTCAGGGACAGAAGTAGCCACAATCTTGTGTTTTGTTCTGCTGGTATCAATATGTTTCCATATTGATACTGTGAACTAGGCTGTGAAGCTGAGCCAGATGAAAAGTAACCTTGCAAAAAAATAAGGTGGTGAGTTAATCCAGGTCAGTTGCTCTGTGGTCAACTGACTCAATATTGTAATTCACGCTTCTGAGCAGAAGATCTTGTGCTCTGCCCTGTTCTAAGCCATAAAAGTTTCCCCGCCCCCTTTCCTGTGTCACAGAATGACAGCATGATAGAGTAATTTGGGTTGAAAAGGACTTCTAGAGGTCATGTGGTCCAAATTCCTGCTCAAAACAGGGCCAGATTAGATAAGGTTACGGAAGGCCTTTTCAGGTTGAATTTTGAGTAGTCAAAGGCAAAAATTTCAGTCTCTTGGGGAACCCTTTTACAATGATTGACCACCCTGGTAATTAAATATCTTTTTCCTTTTGATATAAATCCCTTTGTTGCGCTTCATGTCCATTGGCTCTTATTCTGTCACTGTGTCTCAAGGCCAAGTCTGATTCCATCTTCTCTATACATTCCCCTTAGGTAGCTGAAGACAGCAGTAAGATCTCCCTTTATCTTTCTCTTGAGACTGAATAGCACAGTTCTCTCAGCTAAATTGTCTTACTAAAAGTGCTTATTAAAACAGCAGCTGAGCAAGGCATCTGATTTACAGCTGAGGGCTTGAGGAGGTGGGAGAAAGGAGGTGATTGACAGCAATGAGTCATGTTTTCTGAGACCAAAAAAAAGACCTTGAGTAGCCCTGTTGCAAGCACGAGAGAAGGGGAGGAAGGGGGAGACTCAAACTGCTCTATTTGGTGACTGTGTTGGCATAGAAGGTGCTCGAAACTCTTGTACACAAATCTGAGCATTCCTCCTTGCAGTGTTGTAGTGGGACAGGTTGTGTGTTGATTCTTAGCTCTGAGTGAAACAATCTGTTGTCTCTGCAGTGGAAAGTTAATTGGCACAATCCACAGGTGATTTTGTGTTCTGGCATATGAAAATAAACTATTTCTGCAAAGCAAATAAAGTTCTTGATCTAGCACATTCCTATAATGCACTACATTTATTTGAACACCACACAGGTGATAATTACTCCAGGATGGTATTGTCCTGTAGTATAGTGATAAAAGAGCTCTAAATTACTGAACTACTTTGTGCACTAAAACAGTTTTGAAAATACCACTTTTTATGTAATTTAGGAATGTCAGTATCGCTTGCGAGCGTTACATTCTAATGCCAAAAACTTAGGGAAACTTTGGGCTGTGTCTGTATATACACTTTTAACTGTTTTCGCTATTGCTAGGACTCACATCTCAATTTGATGTTTCAGGTATCTGTAAGGCCCATTTCCAGTGAGAATGCAAAGGAAAGCAAAAAATCAGTGCCAGCTGGCAGAAAGGAATCTTCTGTAAGCCTCAACCCTAATGAGGACCAAGGGAATGGGTCTTCTCCGGAAAGTCAGCCTTTGCCTTCTATATCCAGTACTCAGTTGGTGTATATTGCTGCAGATCTGGACAAACTCCAGGAACAGGTTTGTGCTTGAGACTTTACCTACAGAAGTCTTTGTCAGTCTGTGCGCCAGTACTATTTGGCGTTTTGTTAATGACATTATTTTTCTAAGAAAACAACGCATTTGTTTAAATATTTTTTTTAAATTCTAAAACTGGAGTAGTCTGATAGAGAAAATATCACCTGAAATGGAGGGTCTATTTTCTGCTTAGTTTGAGTGGCAAATTACAGAGAAACCACTTCAGGTATTTAAACTTTTAATCAGTACCTGCTGGACTTTACCCCCTAGAGCATATTGTTTGTACTCTTTTCTAATGTAAAGTGTAACTGCCCAGAGTTTTACTTTTGCTAGTAATCTCTCTGAAGTCTCAAAGTGTGGTGCAGTATTCAGCTTAAATATTTAAAACAGAATATAATATTAATCGTTCTTAATCTTTCAGCCTTGAAAAGGTTTTATCATCAGGATTGTTTTATCATATTTTACTAATGATCCGGAATCTTTGAAAGACCTGTGTGGTATTTATTTGCTTTCAGTGGGGACTCTCATGTTTTTCAGTCAATGAGGCTGAAATTTCTGTATCTTGTAAAGTTGCCCCTGGGTTGGTATTTTGTCGATTATAAATTATTTCCCCTGAGGACAACAGTAAGGTAGAAAATTGAATGAATAGGCCTTAAATCCCATTAGTATTGTGTTTTCCTGATACTAGGTTTCCATAAACACAAAAAAAAAATACAGAAAAGAGCGAAGGTTTCTTTTAAAGCAGTTGTAACTTGCAGAATGAAGGAAGAGCCATTTAAATATGTTTATAACAGGACTCTGTTTGTTTGTTTAGATTCCTGACATCTTAGAAATGGTTAAACCAAAACTTGAAATGATTGGCTTCAAGAACATGTCTTGTGTTGCAGGTAAACCTGAGAGGCTGAATTCATTCTTTCCCCATTCTCCCAAGTCCCTCTGCTAACCAACCAAAATCAGCTTTTACATGCAGTTTTATAATGAGAAACTTGAAAATGCTAATGTTTTATTGCCTAATGATGCCTGCTTCCAATGTTAACCATTCTGTGAAACTACTTTGAAGTGTAGAAAACATTTGATTAAAATTCAGTGAGTCTAAAGTGCGTTTTTTTTGGGAAGTAACTAGTGCAGTAGTTAGGATGCTTCTCCAGGAAGAGAGGGACCCACTTAAATCTAAATCAAGATTATGGGTAGATGTCTAAGTCCATAAGAGCAGTAGCTGCTTGTGTAAATCCCCAACTCAGTAGATGATCTTTTGCCAATCACAGCTTTACGTCAAGCGCTTCTCCAGTGAGTCCATAGGGAATTGAGGTACCGTGAGAGAATTTCACAACCTCAGTTTCTTTGGTAGGTTTGAGCCTTTTGATTCTTTTGATTCAAGCCCCTTGCTGCATTGATAATATTGAAAAGAAAAAAAAAAGTCAAGTTATCCATTAATTGTCTTCCCTGTATCCCTGTAGTTTTCCTGGCTGAAGAATGGTTGATATTAGTGGAGATACTTTATAAATGGTTGGTGTGTACTTATTTAGCAAGCATCCTGTGTTTGACACCAGCAGAAACCTAGGACAGTGAATGAGATTGGGATGATGCTGGGTTCACATAATTTGTAATCTGATTGGGCAGGGTAGCTCAGTCTAAACTTCAGCTTTTTTACTTGAATAGGAGCCTTGGAAGACTCAAAGACTTCTTTATCAGCCTGCATGCCTACCTTGAATAACAGGATTATCCAGGATCTGAGTGAGTCCTCTTTCACTTACCTGAAGAGTGCACTGGAAATTCCAAGATTATACAGGAGAACCAATAAGGTCAGTGCTGGTTGCAGAAGAAAAAATAAATCTCAGAGGGGCCTGTACTAAGAATATTAACTGGACAGTACATTTATGATTATTTCAGGGCTGTCCATATTTGCTTGAGAATCAAGAAACGTATTAAATACTGAGATGACTTAGTTATTACTGTTTACCTCTTTGAAAAAGAACTGTATTTTCAAAATTATAGGTAGGGTAACAATGATGAGAGCACAGGTTGAGATGGAAGGAAGGGCAAGACATAACTGTTGTACAAAACCAAAAGGGTTAATAAGAATAAATCTGTTTCCCTTGTCTTATTGCATGTATTGTAAGATGTGCTGCTGTTGAATGGCATGCTGGCAGGGTTTTTTTTTTTTTTTTGGAGGATGGGTTGCTTGGGGCAGGGAGTGACACTTCCACCTGCTATGTCAAGAAATTTTTTTTCAGTGAGAAAAAAATTCCTAGATTTCATTCAGGAATGCCATGCACAGAAGGAACAAGATAAGAATGGCTAAGAAAAAATACATATGTTGATTTGGTGAGAAACTAATAAAAACTAATTAATAAATATGGTTCCAAAACAATGTTCAGATCCTGGCTTGTTTTGTTACTGTGCCTTGCCTTTGCCAAGCTGCACTGTTGTTATGGTAGCTAGTTTGGTCTCATGTAAGAAAACTGGCAATATAAGAAAATTTGAGTAACAGGTATTTCAGATGTCAGAGATTGTGTACCTTGAGTATGATCTGTTCCCCTGCAATGTAGGAGGTTTGTCCAAGCTATTGTATGGATCACTCCTGGATAGATGAAGCATTCTGCATCCAAGAGCATCCAAGACCTTCTCAGAAGAAAGTAGTGAAGGGATATTAGAGTTAAAAAAGCTTTCTTCTGAAAAACATGGTGAGGGGGTGGGGTGGTATAAGAATAGAAGCAGCAATGGTTTCAGTTTAGTGAAGTATAATACGAAATAGTAGCTATTTTAACAAAGATATGGTAGGCTGTTGTGTATGCAGAGCGTGTTCAACTTTCTGAAGTCAGCATGAGCAGCAAGTGGGCAATAATAGGGGTGGCTGGCACATGCATCTCTCCAAAAGCTTTGGTCATTTTGGACCTTGTTTCATAGCATTTTACATAGTATAACGCTGCTGAATGATTTTGTCAAGGTTTGTTCCATGTGTATGAAGACCTCTATTGATTATTTGTGAATAATCTATTTCTTGGCTTACATGCAGGCTCAGCATTTTATGTATGTGCTATAAATAATGTCCATGTGTTCAGTAAATAAATTACAGGTTCTTTTTTCCACCTTGTTTCCCTGCCATCTCCCAGGAAGTGCCAACTAAAGCTTCACCTTATGTTGACAGTGCTCTTAAGCCCTTCTACAGACTACAAAATGAATACAAAGATATACTGAAACAGCCCATGATTCATCAGTGGTTGGAAGGTGCCCTCTCTGAAAGCACACAAAAGTAAGAAAGCCATACACAACATTCTTTGTATTAGTTAAAAACTTCATTGTCAGTTGAATGGGCACAGGAGAAAAGATAAAACACACAGAGTTAACGCAGCTGTGAAGAAAACAGGAATATGCCCCTGTTTTGACCTGGTGCATTCCTTCAGATTTTGATTAGTGTTTTGTATTCAACAGATGAAAAGCAGGGCTGGTAACTCAGAGACATGACCTCTGCTCAGGTGCACAAACCGTGACATTGTGGGTAGAGCATATGGAAATTGTTTCACTCTAGTAATGCAACAGTAAACTAAAACCTTGCATTTTGTCTCAGAAATTGCTTTAGTCCTTAACCTCATGTTATTTTCAGGAAATAGTGGTCAAATTCTCAAGAAATTTGAGTTATACTTTCCTTTGACAATGTTATTGTATACAATGATAATGCAAATTTTAGTGCTTAAAAAAATTAAAAAAAAAAAAGCTGAAAGGCCAATTGTTCCCAGCTTAATAAGGCAGTCATGACACAGTGCTTTTCTTCATATATCTTCTGTTTTCCTGGTTAGTATCTTGAGGACTTGTGAGCATGAATACCCATCTGCATTAAGTTCTTCAATGAATTTTGTTTGTCTACTTTCGTTTCAAATTCATACTGCTGCGAGATGTTGTCTTTTGTGAGTTCAACCATTTAACTGTGCACCATGAGAAAGTAATGCTTGCTTTTCTTTGGATGTTCTGCCTGATACTTTAACTGGATACACACCACTTCTTGCACTGTGGAAAATGAGAAGGAGGCTTCAACACTTAATTGTAATCTTTAGATTGGCCTCTGTAATTAATGGTGGAAATACCAGTAGCTTCTTCTCAAGACTGTTCCGCTCAGCATCCTTCATTTTTCTGAGGGATGATGATGTAGTGATGTGCATGCAGTAGGTGTAATTTTTTTCTCATTAATCTTTCTTCATTTAGGTATTATGAAACTGTTTCTGATGTGTTAAGTTCTGTTAAGAAAATGGAAGAGAGCCTGAAAAGGCTGAAGCAGGCCAGAAGAACTGCAGCTTCAAACCCTGTTGGTACGAATGGAGGTATGAGTGATGATGACAAAATCCGACTGCAGCTGGCCCTAGATGTCGAGTATTTTGGAGAGCAAGTAAGTTAAAAGAGAAAAGTTTGTTTACTGCTGTTACTGGTTTAGGGAAGGGAGTGAGATACAGAAGGAAGTGGAAGCTCAACTTAGTTTTTTGGTCTTAAAAGCTTTGTTTGTGGTTTTTTGGTTGGGTGGTTTTTACATCTGTATAATTCAGGTGACTTGAAACCTTTAGTGATTGTAGAAACTCCTTGAGCCATGCATGCTTTCCTGTGCTTTCTTATACAATTGAAAAAGGTTGTATTTCTAACTATTCAGAATTCAAGTACTGCTTAGTACTCGGGAGCACAAAGAAATACTGAGTGGGCAGACCAAAGGATGGGGTATTTTCTTAGCTCTGATGGAAACTTCTTTGTGGCCTTGATTTTGTTTGTGTTCTCGGCGGGTAATTCCTGCCTTCACTTAATGCATAATCAAGAGTTTATTCCCAAGAGTTTGGAAGAGGTTAGATTTCTTACTTGTTGTGCTATGTAACAGTAAATTTCTTTTGATGCTGTCCTGGTTTCAGTTAGGACAGAGTTAATTTTCCTCCTAGTAGCTGGCAGGGTGCTATGTTTTGGATTAGAATGAGAAGAGCGCTGATAACATGCTGATGTTTTAATTGTTGTAGAGCAGTGCTTACACCAAGCCAAGGACTTCTCAGCTTCTTGCTCTGTCCTGCTAGCGAGCAGGCTAGGGATGCAGCAGGAGCTGGGAGGGGACAGACCCAGGACAGCTGACCCAAACTGGCCAAAGGGGTATTCCATACCATCTGACGTCATGCTGAACAATATATAGGGGTGGCTAGCTGGGGTGGGGAGGGGGGC
This sequence comes from Cygnus olor, assembly GCF_009769625.2. Taxonomy (NCBI): domain Eukaryota; kingdom Metazoa; phylum Chordata; class Aves; order Anseriformes; family Anatidae; genus Cygnus; species Cygnus olor. The sequence goes on along the minus strand of NC_049171.1, from coordinate 77,409,863 downwards.
CGGCTGCTCGGAGATAGGCTGGGCATCGGTCAACGGGTGGTGAGCAATTGCATTGTGCATCACTTATTTCGTACACATTATTACTATTAATACTATTATTATTATTATTATTATTATTATTATTGTTATTATTTTCTGGGCTAAACCACAACAGATGCCAAATACAAAAACTTAACCAACAAAGTATAAACAAGTAAAAGAACGAAATATTCCAGGAAATCGGTGTAGTAGCTTTATTAGATTGTATAAGCATACTGATGTGTAGCCATTATTTCTGTATGTAAGCTTCAGAAAAAAAGGTAAACTACTAATTGCAAGTCCACATCACTAGTTGCCAAGCAGTTGTTATCAGTTTTGGTTATGAGCAGACGCTGTCTGTACAGTATAACAGGTAGGTAAATTCTTCCTGTGTGTGTAAGGAGATGCTTTTCTTATTTCTGAGGCTTACCACAGAGGAGAAAGATTTGGGTGGAAGTATGGAAATCTTATTTACTAACAAGAAATACTATTTGGCAGTTTTTAACTGGAAGCTTGAGTTGGGTTTGTTCTTTTATTCCTATTCCATTATGTGAATTAACATAATGTGAATTTAAGTTAAACTGGGATAGATTATTCATAATCATTTAGGAGCTGATTTGGTACATGCGGACATTACCAAGAGTTCCAGCAGCAAACACCTTTCAGGATTGCTTTATTACGGTTTCATTTAGATTTTAGTGTACTCTTAGTTTTCTCATGGTTGTATTTTTCTAATTGTCAAAGCAAGAGATTCCCTAGGTAAGAAATGACTTGTAGCAAACTGTTGTTGTCTTCATCCCACAAGAAATTCTAGGCTAGAACAATGCAGCTTATTGAAATGCTTTTGTTACCGTGCTGTTATTATTGGGTGTATCCATGTTTGTCTTAAAGCCTTTCCTCAAATCCCAAATGAAGATTCTGGGCAAAATTTCCTTTGAAAACAGTGCATTAAAAGCATAGTTACAGCCAAGGTTCTCTTTCTGACTGATTCTTTGGAAAACTTCCAGCTGACTTCGGTTAAAAGTTGCCTAGAAGATGGTTAAATATTTTACTGCGAGACACTGTGTTGAATGGAAAGACTTAACTGAGCAAAGCTGTATCCAGCTTTGCTCAGTTGTGTACACTATATGCAGTTATATTTCTTTGCTCATCAGTGCGGGACAAAACATAGGCTTTACTAATTGTTTTAAGGAAAACAGTTCATAAACTTCTGTTGTTCTAAATAAAACTAATGTTTCTGTTGTCTTTTTAGATACGGAAGATGGGACTGGATACAAGCAACATAAAAAGCTTTTCAGCCCTTACAGAGCTTGTCCTGACTGCCAAGGATCAGGCTACAGTGGAACAATCCTAGATACTTCTGAAGCATGTGATTAAAGATAAACACTGTCCCTAGAAAAAAAAAGACTTTACTGTTCTTTATTTATCAAATAAGTAGCAATGAAGTGCTTCCTGTTGTATCTTAAGCAACAATTGGTGCATCGACTGTCAAGATACGCTTGTTTCACCAAAAGATTGAGAGTTTACCATAGTTTTCCATTATATGGAAAGCAATCAGAAATTCTAAACTTTTTACTACAGAATAAAAGTGGAAGAAGTTTTTTTTATTTTGTTTTAAATCTTATATTGTAGAAGAATGAACTTACGTGATGAAAATAGTATGTAATAAATTGTCTTCCTAACTTTGATGTCCCATATGTTTTTGAGTCAAATATATTTATTGCTGGCTGTCTAAAGCTTTCAAAGGGACAGCTCTTATGGAATAAAGACAATGCTCACAGGAATAGGAGTCTGCTATTTATTGTTCCTGCTCTGCACTTAGCACCCTTCCCTCATCATGGGACATGGTTAGCTCTTGTTAGGGTTTCCAATGTTTTTATCTTAAAGATTTATTTCATGGACCTTGTTGATAGAAGTGCTACATACAGAAAGCTCCTAAAGTACTTTACATTTTGAAAATGATTTATATCAGCAGCACTTAACTTACTTGCTATTACATTTTGGCTACCTGTTTTGTTTCAAGCTAGAACTTAAATTTACTAAGGTAGAATTTATTCAATTTTGGCATAATTCCGATTCATGTCATTGTCTGTTAGAATTCAGCGCTGTATTTTTGCCTAAATACATGCAGAATTCTTGTGACTTCATGCCTAGCTACCTCAGTACAAGGTGCATCTTTATATAGCAGGAAATCTAAAAGTCTTATTAGTTTTAAATGGTAGGACTACCAGAGGGCTATCTTGAACCTAGAGCAACTGGTCTATTGATACTTTTTATGTGAGGGATAGATGAGTCTGGGATGAGTAGGAGATGAATTAGAGGCTTTCAGCATAATTGTCAGCTATGCTCAGTGACAAGCCATGTTGTTTTGATGACATGTTAAGAGCCTGTTACCTTTGATTTTCTTTCACCAAATCTCCCATCTGTTAGAGCATGATTTTAGGTGCTCGTTCACCAGACTGTTGATGAGCAGTAGACTGCAGCTGAGGGCTGTGCACAACACTTGGGATACCTGGAATGTGTGTTATTTTGTCTCTGGCGGAGGAATTCAGTGGGAGACCATAAGTGTTCCCTACATTTCAGTGGGATTTTTGCATCCAGATTCTGATGGGACAAATAGAAGGCTGGACAGAATATATGTGGCAATAAGAGAAAAGCTATTGAGAAATGGCAGACCTAGAAGCTGATGTTCTGCTTTCGTGGTGTTTATCATACAGTTATGTTATACACAGTGTGAAAATTGCCAGGAGAAAGCATGTCCTAATATGTTTCAGTTTATAAAGAGAATGAGAGCCTTTTTAAATGGTTAGCCTGGCAACTTTCCTCAAGAGTTTGAAAGTCTGTCTTGAGTTCTTTTTGACTTCTACGTTGCTACCTGGCTACCTGTACTAATGTTCTGCAACTGGAACTTGGGCATCAAGAAAATCGGTAACTACAGGGGGAAAAAAAAAATCTTTGTTAGGACTTCATTAGCTCTACAGAGTGAAGAGTAAAAATAAGCATTTTGGATGTAAAATTGATGTTAGAAACAAGTCTCAACAGAATATATGCTTTTGGGGAAGCAAAGGTATTTAATTGTGGGTTGTTTTTTCTTTTACCATTTGAATATCCAGCAGAAATGGGTACATACATACATAGCTTATCTTTTTTATACTGTAATGCTCCAGCACTTTCCAGTCCTTGCTCTGTCCTGTTTAGTTCTCGTTCCCTATGCCCTTTCTTCCTCCTTTTCTTTTCCAGGGTGACAGTGGGCAGTATTTTGTTTGTTTTTCTCCATGTAACACTGACCAGGGTATGGAGTTCTCCAGCCATGTGTGGTCCTCACCTGTGAAGAATGTTATTTTGTCCAGAGCTTACTGGCAGCATGGCCAGGGGCCCCTTTTATTTATCTCCATCTCCATGGTAAAAATGGAAGCTTTTTTGGTTTGAAATTCCATTTGTGGCTGATGCTACATACTGACTTCAATAAATAAACGGAATCACTTTTAATATAGCTTATATAAACACTTGGAAGCTGTCTCTTCATGCTTACTGCTATACTGTGGCTGTATTGTGTGATAATTGGCAACTTACTGTCTTATAAAACACAAATCTGACAGCAAATTTCAAAAGCTGGAATGAGATCTGACTTATACATAAACCCAACTGAACTGTGGCAAAGCAATTTGGAGATGGTTTATTTGCAACTTGCCTGTTCTGCATATCGATACCTAATTTCTGCTGTATAAAATACAAGCACCGTATTCATGGGTTAGAGCGTCTGCAATGCATACATCCATACAGCATCCATGCATTTATCCAATTATAGCATTTGTAATCTAGTATTCTCAAGAAAGATATTCCTCAGTCTTTTTCTATTAAGATAGAAGAAGGTCATCTATCTACATAACCCACCAGCAAGGCACTGGTGTTAGTGGTTTTGGATCAGATAGAAATCTGGGCCGCTGTGGGTGATAGTGAGCTACTGTGCTCCTGCACAATACATCTGGCACCATATCCCAAAAAGGTTTGCAGTTACTGTCTGAATGCCATCAGCACCAAAGACAAATCTAGAACTGTGAGGTCAAAGTCCGTGTTCACTGAAATCAAAGGAAAAGCTCTTGCCAGGCTTTCCTTAGTACCAAAAATTCACTCCCATTTCCTGTCTTCCTCATTCACATTCAGGAATCGAGTCTAATAATTAATCTGTGGTTCCAGTTTGTTTCAAACCTTTATGACACTGCTAAGAAGTTGCACTGAACTGCTGAAGCCATTTTATTCATGTGTATCAGCACAACAACGGTAGTATAGGTTACTGCCATAATACTGTTTTTTTGTGGTTTTTTTTTTTTTTGGTTCTTAAATCTTTTAAGAACACATGGTTTGATGTGTTAAGGTTTACAGATCTGGGCTCTAACCAGTAATGTTCTTTTCACTATAAAGCTATAATAAATGCCGCTCAGGTTAGAAAATATTCTAAGTAATGGAATTGTATTGGAATAGTAAGCCTTATTTTTTTCTAAAAATTCAGAGATAATGCTGTCACACTATGAGAATTCATACGTTGCAGTTCATTAATGCTACCAAACCATATTTTTAGCTTTTCCATGGAGTTAAGAAATAAACATACCCATCTGGGCTGCAGAAAGAAGAAACTTTCTATAAATGTGTTTTTGCTTCTAAGGCAAAATCTTGTCCCAGTGGGACAAGCAAAGCTTGCCCGTGATGTTGGCAGCATTTTAAACGAAAATAGTGCTGATCAAGCTAGAAATTTCTGTGTATAATTGTAAAAGTTTTCTCTGTAAAAAGTGAAAGGGAATGTCTCTTGCAAAACTGACCAAACAAAAAGTGACCTCTCAAGAACAGAAGAGTTCCTTTTTTCTATCTTTCTGTAGTAAATGCTGCTTGCGCTCATAAAATCATTTTATTTTTTTTTAAGTCAGTGGCTTGCTGACTACTGTTTTGTCCCCACTGCGTTGAAAAAGATTGCTAGGGGCAGAAGGGAAACAAGATGGGAAGAAGGAAAGAAGAGAAGCTGGGAGAGGAGTGTGAGTCACCACCCCACATGAAATAGATGACCAAAATTGGAATGTTGCAAATTTTTAGCTTTCAAAAAGCTGTATTTCAAACACTACCTGCTTCATCTCAAAGCTAAGTAGACCACTCCACATGATCATAAAAATAGCTGATGAATAAGAAAAAGGTGATGGGAAATGTGTATCGTTTCTCTCTTCTCCACACCTTCCCCCTTCCCTCTGCCCCAGTTCTTGGTGCTTGCATTTAAACACTGTGCAGTGGGTTTGTTATTCTGCCAAGGAAAAGCATTGCCCTTGACTTCTCTTCAAAAACAGCTAAAAGGAATGGCTTGTTCAGTGTTACTTCGAGTGGCCCCAAATCTTTCTTCTGTGCTGTGGGATCTTCTGGTTGATCTGTTTCATCGCTTGTCAGTTTGAAAAAGGCTTTATTTATGACCTGTAAAGGAAAGGATAAAAGTAATCAGAGTCATGATAGTGAGAGCTTAAGTAGATGAAAAAGCACATGAAGTAATCAGTAAGTTAGATCAGCTGTAGCCAGCATGGGATAGACTCCATGGATGTTCAAATAAGCCCTTGATGCACTTGCTCCATAATGTGAAAAGGCCGTACAGCAGCTTGCACACTTGGGCTGTATGAAATCCTAGTACCCTTTATCCTGACAAAGCTTCAAACGTAGGACATCTTCCAAAAAGAAAAATGGCAAAGGCACTGAAATTACGCTTTTAGAACACAATTTGCTGCCTTTTAATGGAAGATAGCCCTCCCCTTTAAGACCCCCCTTTCTTTGCCTTGGGACCTGAATGGTTGAACCTGTCTTCAGGTGAGGCAATGTGCCATGCTTGGTTCTGTTTTTGCAATTTCTGGGAGCAGTCCCACAGTGATCAAGGGAACAGCCCAATAACTGCCAGAGAAGCTGTGGATGCCCCATCCCTGGAGGCGCTCAAGGCCAGGTTGGATGGGGCATTGGCCAACCTGATCTAGTGGGTGGCATCCCTGCCCATGGCAGGGGGTTGGAACTGGCTGATCTTTAAGGTCCCTTCCAACCCAAACCATTCTGTGATTCTATGTACTGCAGCCTCCATCATTCAGTCCAGCTGTGGTACTTTGAGTTGTTCAAGCTCTTGGTATGCAGGCTAATTTGTGTGCATAGAACCTAGTGTGCTCAGACCTCAGACTTGGTGCTTGTATTGCATCCCCTGCTGTAATGATGAAATTTAAATGGTGTAAAGCAAACCTGTTCTGCTGTGACATTAATCAAAACAGTATTCGGTACCATTCAGTTATCTTGAATGTCCCCTGCTGATCAAGTATCCCTCATCGCTCATACTGTTTTGTTTTAGGTCAAGTTCTACAGTTAAACAGGCTAAAGCTGAGCAGAAGGCATATTTTGCTTAACACCAGTGATATATACCATACCTTCCCAACAGTTAGATTGGTGTCACTTATTTTACTGAGATCTGCCCCCTTTCCCAGCAATGCAGGCAGTTTCATATCTGCAAGAAGTTCCTGTAGATCAGAGCTGTCTTCTATTTTTAACTCTGGCAAAGTTAATTTAATTTCTCTGAAAAAGAGAGAGGAGAAGAGGGGGAGAGAGAGAGAGAGATGAGAGCACGTCCTCTGGTATCGAAGCCTGGTGTTTAGGCAGACTATGGGCAGCCAGTGGATGTTTCTTCTGCTAATACTGTGTCTGTCTGTTGTCCCTGAGTTTCTGTGAATCTCTGTTTGCACCCTCCCTGACAGGATCTGACCCTTATAGGAAAGCAGGGAGCAGGCAGGGCTGCTCTGCGCACCCTGTCCCACTAATTCCTATGGGAGGGTACATGCGTGTCCAAGCTGTACCTTGGGGACAGATCCTGGAGCCAGGCCACAAACTGCAAAGGGAGCTCGGACTCTACTTTGTCCAGGTCGTTGCCATTGATGGGTTGCAGCAGCACCAGAAGAGCGTTCTTGCTGACAGGGACTTCAATCACAGAAAAAGTCTCGCTGGCGTCAGTCTTGTACTTGAACGTCCCAGTTACTGACAGCATGGGGACTGAGATCGCCATGTTCGAATCGACCCAGAACTCCTGAGGCTCTTTTAGCCGGAAGGCTTTCTTAGCATTCACTGAAAAACAGACCAAGAAAGAAGTTGAATCTTCCCTTTCATCCTTCCTCCCCTCTGCCCCTTAACTGGTATATTGTTTGTTTAAAACAACACACCACACTAGATAAGGACAGTGTGTGTAAAATCATACTTAGCTACTGTAAACATGTGTAACCTGTCTTTAATATGCCTTCTGGTAGCATCAGGCAGAGGCAGTGCAGATTTACAGAACAGAGTCTGAAAAATCATCAGGACTGTGACCAAAACTGCTATGTTTCTACCAGCTTTGTGACCAGGAAATGCAATAAATCTGGTAGAATTTTCTGCTTACTTTGTTACCTCCTCCCTCCCAAGCTGCCAAGGTTCAGGTGGCTCAGGTGCTGATGCGGACGGTTTGGATTTCCTCTCCATCCCATGAGCAGCTGTGACGACCACGTGCTAGGACTGCTTGTTTGGGACCATATCTGGCAGGGCCAGCTGCAGGAGTGCCCTCGCACAGCTGGAGCTGGCTTCTGAGGCAGCCAGGGGGCTGGTGCAAGGGATGGTGGTACAAGCTCACCCTGGGGTCTTACCTTTGGCCATCTTGAGAACCAAAGCAATGGGGAAAGTAGCAAGCACAACACCAAAGGGTTGATTGAGCCTAGGAGGTCAAGAGGGACATACCTGAACACTTGCTAAACCTTGATATAAATTTCTTACCCAGTTCACAAGTATGGGAAGCCTTGCTCTCACCTCCTGCTGCTTCTGTGCAGCTTTGCATTTCAACATGTTATCTGCTCATTGCCATAGATCAGTGCTGCTGCCCAGTTAGGCAGATAATCCTGTTGACATTAAAGAAACTACTGCCATCAGTGAGAAGGGCAAAGATCAGGAGTCTTGAAATTGCTGTTTTGTGGAAAGGGGAATTAGGAAAACAGATTTATACGTTCTGGTAAAGAAAGGAATGCCTTCATTAAAGTAATATCAGTATAAAATAGGAGCTGGCATAGCTGTACTGCTAAATAGTCTATTCTCCAATAAATCCAGGAAATGCTGGATCCTAACACATTTAGTATATAATAAGGTGTGCATAGTAACACTTGTCTCCTAAATAACCTTGTATAAAAAGCACATTTAGGCACTTCCACTTAGTGTAAATTCACCAAAAAGCAGCAGCGGGTAGGAGATGTGAAAGGTATAAGCAAAACAAAACAAAACAAAACAAAACAAATAAATAAAAAAATAAAGAGTTGTTCACTGTTTTTTCTTATCTCATAGGAATGAGGGATGGAAGCTGAAAGCAGAAAGGAGACACTTTGCCTGTGTAACCTGCGGAACTTACTCTCACAGGACAGCGGATGTCAAGAGTGTAACAGAATAAAACAAAAGGGGAAAAAAAAAGAACCAAGCATTCGGAGAGTTAAATGTATCAAACTGGGGTAATAACTTTTTTAATAGTCTTGGGAAGGACATAAGGAATGTCACAGATAGAGGAAGCAGTGTCTAACTGCCTGCAAGGCAGCAGGTGAGGCAGTAGGCTCCTTACTGGTGGCTCCCATCATTTCTCTGAAGCAGCACTGCCCTCTGGCAGGGGTGGACGTGTGAAGGCACAGACCTTGGATTAGCTCCAGGCAGTTTTTATGTTCCTGTTAAGTAAAACGAGCTCCCATAAAGAGTTGACTCAAAGTGCCAGGAAGCTAATTGCCTCTGGAACATTAAACATGAATTTAGATGCAGAAAGTTTGCTATCTGAAGCAAGAGTGCTGCACGTCACAATTTAGTTGTACGCAGTTTTGTTAAATGCTGCCAATAGGGAGAAAAACAAAACAAAACAAATCCGATCTGGCACATAAACCAGACAGGCAAATAAGCTGCTTCTTCAGCAGTACCATTTAAATTATTTATTAATTTACAATAGTACATTTGGATCTGATCATACAAAATTTCAAAGCTCTGGTATTGACTTTGGGGCTGAGTCCATTAATACTGGGACAGCCATGAACCACAGCAAATCAACCCCACTGGGTTTGAAATGACTCCCCATGGCCATCTGCTGCTGAGGGTCTGGATGCCTCTGCCCTCAAACATGCAACTAGTGTGTAATCCCCTGAAAAGGCTCCAAGAGAATTTAGAAGTCTTAATATGTCTATTCACGTCTGGTTTTACAACAGTGTTGTTCCTAGGACATGGGAGAGACCTGTTCATAGAATCCTAGTATATCCTGAGCTGGAAGAGACCCTCAAGGATCACTGAGTCCAACTCCTGGCTCCACAAAGGACCACCCAAAATCAACCCATATGTCTGAGAGCATTGTCCAGACACTTCTTGATCTCCAGCAGGCTCGGTGCCGTGACCACTGCCCTGGGGAGCCTGCCCAGTGACCACCCTCTGGGTGCAGAACCTTTCCCTAACACCCAGCCTGACCCTCCCCTGTCCCAGCCCCATGCCGTTCCCTCGGGTCCTGTCGCCGTCCCCAGAGAGCAGAGCTCAGCGCCTGCCCCTCCGCTCCCCTCGTGAGGGAGCTGCAGGCCGCCATGAGGCCTCCCCTCAGCCTGCTCTGCTCGGGCTGGACAAACCAAGGGACCTCAGGGGCTCCTCAGGTATCGTCCCCTCTAGGCTGTTCACCATCTTTGTAGCCCTCCCTTGGGCACTCTCTGATAGTTTTATGTCCTTTTTATACTGTGGTGCCCAAAACTGCACACAGTGCTCATGGTGAGGCCACACCAGCACAGAGCAGAGCAGGACAATCACTTCCCTCAACGAGCCTGGCAATGCCATACCTGAAGCACCCCAGGGTACAGCTGGCCATTTGGGCTGCCAGGGCACACCATTGGCTCATGTTCAACTTGCTTTTGACCAGAACCCCCAGATCCCTTTCTGTGGGGCTGTTCTGCAGCCTCTCATCCCCCCAATATGGGTTGCTCCATCCCAGGTGCAGAATCCAGCGTTTGTTCTTGTTAAACTTCATATTGTTAGTGATTGTCCAGCTCTCAAGCTTGTCAAGATCTCTCTTCAAGGCCTCTCCACCCTCAACAAAGTCAACAGCTCCTCACGATTTAGTATCATCTGCGAACTTACTCAAAACACCTTCTAGTCCTACATCCAAGTCGTTTATGAAAACCTTGAAGAGAACTGGCCCTAAAATGGAGCCCAGCAGATCCCCATAAGTGACTGGCCACCAGCCTGATGTAACCCTATTTACTATAACTTCTGAGTCCAAGCCATCAGCCAATTGTTCCCCCATTGCATTATGTTTTTGTCTAGCTGCATGCTGGACAATTTGTTCAGAAGGATACTGAGAAACCGTATTGAATGCTTTACTGAAATCCAAAAAGATTACATTGACTGGCTTCCCTTGGTCAACTAGATAAGTGACCTTGTCATAAAATGAAATTAAGTGTGATAAACAGGACCTTCGCCTTGTGAACGAATGTTGCCTATGACCAATGACCGCATTATGGAGTATCTTCTGACAGCACCCACAAAAAGCAAAGAAAACTGGAAATCCAGTTTGCAAGTGGGAAGATAAAGGCACAAAAGCACCCTTTATCAGTAGAAACCCATTTAGAAACTTAAATCTCACTGCAAATTTACTGAAATACAGTCACTGGTACACAAACTGCCCTAAGGTGTGCCATCTCTGGTATTACATTCAGGCACTAGGATGCTGAAAAGCAAGTACACTCAGAGTTGTGGTGCAGTAGTATTTCTGGGACAGCAGTAATGGAACAACCCTAGGTAATTAAAGGATTGCCTTACTTCTAGTTTTGGATACTCTTCCAGTTTCACTAACTGGTAGCTTACTTTCTGACCTAGGAATTGCCTCCAGACTGTGGAAAAGTATTGCTTTTGCTTGCTTTAAACCTACATCCTGATGATTTTTGCCAGAAACTCCTCATGACTTTTAGTTCTTTTGTGGTAAGAAATCAAGCATGGTACTCTATTTTTCATCTCACCACACCTTTCCTAACCCATGGTTTCCTGATCAAGGAAACTTTCCCTGAGGCCGTCTCCCTCCACCTCCTCTCCACTGCCCTTGCTGGCTTGTGGCTGAGTGAAGGGAGGCAGCGTGGAGACAGGACTCTGGGAATGGGACACTGCATGGGGCTGTGCTCCAGGTTCTCACCTGAGCTCTTCCCCCTTGCTGTTTGACCTTGCCTCCTTCCCAAGAGCAGGGCTGCTACCTGTCCACCCTGCCTGCCTCCAACACAGGTGCTTGCTCACCCTTACCTGACAAGCGGACATCCACCGCAAGAGCAGATCGGTGGATGGGTCAAGGGTCTGTCAATAAGCATTTGCTTCGACCCTCGCTTTTGGCCTCCACAAGGTGTTTATTTGTTTTGTTGCCTCACTTGGGTTTGTAAAGTCCACAGCTCGGCGTAGAAAGCATCGGCTGAGGGGAACAAGTCATGCACGAACTGTTCAGATAAGGTTAGCCAGGGCAGAGAAGAGGCAGAGTGTCTTGGAAAAGAGCAGCTCCTCATCCCTGTTTTTGATGAGGCTTTCAATAGTCCTCAGGCTTGCAAGGACCTTGTGCCCATCCACCCTAGAGGTGCAGTCAGGATCTCCAGATGGGGGAACAAATCCCAGCAAACCTGCAAATCAGTGGCCGTCTGGTTGGATGCACCCAGGTAGAAAAGACACCATGGAGCTGTAGAGACTGGTTGGGGACAGGAGGACATTTTGGCCTCGACGTGCTTCCCTCAGCTCACTGTAAAACCGCATGCCCAGGACATGCACAAAGTCCTTCAGGTAGCTCAGTTTCTGCCTCCCACGGCCACTCAGGCTCAGGGTGTCCAGCTTGACTTTGTCCTTCAGGTCATCTTCATAGGCAGGTGTGGTTTGGGACTCAATGGAGTCAGGGACAAATGTTTTCCTTCCCTCTTGGGCCAGGTTTTCCATATCCTCACAGGTTACTCTTGTTGAAAGAAAACAAATTGAAAGGATGGACATAGACCCGGTCACAAGCCACCGCAGTGAGGCACAGGAGCAAGCAGAGAAGGTCTGCTGCCAGGTTCATGTCGGAAGACCACTTCCACAGTGTCTGCTGAAAGAAAAAGTGAAGGGGAAAGAAGACTGATCAGCCTGTTGTAAACACTGTTTCTCATATTTATATGGTGAGGTGCTCATACTGCGTTGGAGTTACAAAGACAGGAAATGTAGTGTAGAGTGCCAGTTGGACTGCCTGCTCCCTGAAAAGGACGGGGTGAAATGGCCAACAGTTTCATGGCAGCAGGTGGGGATGTGCCAAGCATGGATTTGACTACATTACCAACTTAGATATCCTGAAGATTGAGCATTGGAAGCAACATGGTAGTGCTCTGCAATGAGTTAGGCTTGCAAGCTAGACTGTGCTAGTTCTGGCAAAACATTATAATAATGCAGCTATATTGCTCCCGGGACCTAGTCAGAGCTATCTCTGCAAATTGCTGCACTAAATCTTGCTGACACATGGACGAGTTAAGCGATTTGCCTGCTGTTACAGGGGAAGTGGGTTTGGAAACCAGGCCTCTTAAGGTCCCACTGCTGAACTCTCCTACTTTGTATGTCTAGTCAGCATAATATCTGGCACTAACAAAGCATTTTGTGTTTCCATAGCCCAGTGCAAACATTCTTTCTAGCTTCTAGGCAAACACACTCAGGGCTCCCTTACAAAAATGTGCTAACACAGAAACCAAGAGCTTATTTGCATAGCACCTTCATTATTTGAATACCGAGTTAGAAGGGATAAACTCTGGTTTTCTCTTCTGTGCGAGCAGTCCTCCTGTGGTAAAACCTCCTGCTGCTCTTGTTTTTCCTGACTAGAAATAGAGAAATTTCTTGAACTTTGATGTCACCAGTGTTTCGGAACAAAGGACCTGGTACATATTGGGAATGCAAAAGGCATAGGCACACATACATGCACATACATATGAACATCCACATGTATACGCAAACACACTGACAAACTGTGTTTATAATTCTCACTTTTCCTGTATCCAGTTTTTGATAACTAATAGCTCTGTTGCGCCTTCCTTGGATTTGTAATCTGCAACTTTGGATTTGCATATTTGAAATCCAAATGAGTCAGAAATGACACTTCTGTATGAATAATGCTTATCATTTGCCAAAAATGCTGTTAATCAGAGCTGTATTTTTACACTAATAGTTATATCTTGCTAGTTGCAACTCTGTTCACCCTCTTATTTACCTCACAGCAGCCACTGCTGGCAGCAAGCTCCCCAGCCCCACTGGTGCCAGAGCTTGCTTCTCCCCTGAGCCACCATGCTGACCCTCATGGGCAGAAACAGCAAGAGGGGCAGTCCTCACTGCCGGCACTTACACCAGGCCCAATCTGTGGTGAAGCAAACGTGATTTATTTCCTTAAAGAAGTCAGCCTAGAGCCTTTCAGAAAAGCATGAAAACTTGAGCTGAAAAACTGGCATGCAGAGCAGATCCATCGAGTATGCTTACTAGCCTCCGTCCGTGCCGGTGTCCCCCTGTGGACGATGTCTCCTCTGGGACAGGCTCCTTGTGGCACCTTCTTGCTCCGGGAGCTGTGCGTGGTGATGTCCAGGGCATTTATGCCCTTCCCAGAGGAGGGGCCTTTCTAAAAGTCTCCAGTGACATTGCACAAAGCTACTTTACATCACAGGCTGGGAGGCCAAAAAAAGTTAGTTCGGACCAGATAGGGCCTGATAAAACTGGAGCATGATTTATCACTGGATGCACAGAATACTCCAGAGATCAATACACAACCTTTAACCCGACCCAGCGCATTTGTGTAGCCTGCAGTTACACATTTACTGAGATGGACACAGTCATTTGATTACGCAGAAGAACTGATTATAGGACCTGAAATAACTTCTCTGCTCGTTTTGTGCTGGACTCAAAGAAATGCAGATTTCTTGTGCCTGCATTTGTTGCACAGTCAGACCAGACTTTTTCCTTTTTGGATAAGTTGCTTTTAAGCTCTGACTTGTGGCTTGTGTACCCATCAGTGAGTGTGATATGTCAATTTTTACCACTTTTTACCCTCTTGACCTATCCAGAAGATCAAAAGTTTCCTTGTTTTCTTCTTCAAAGCAAAATGTGGTGGAAAGGAGAGGATGAAAACTAGATGGTCACCAGATCCAGCTGACAGAGAATTTACCCCTCCCACTCTCAGCTTCCCAAGTCTTATTTAGCAAAAGCAGTGGGATTCAGAGATCTATCTGCTGCTTTTGGAGTGGTCCTTCAGCTTTGGTGTGCCCCTTTTTGTTCTTAAAGCAACTAAATAGCCGGCTAAACTGGGGATGATGCAGTTGGTCTGAGCCATGGTGTCCTGTTACATGGGAACCTCAAGGAGGAAGCCACAAGCCAAGGCAGAACAATGTTGTGGGTGCACCTGGGCTGTTGGAGCTGGTGAAGCTGATGGTGCTGACACAGATAGCCAAGCCCTGCTAGGCCAAGCACAAGTGACAGAGGAATGGAAAATATCTGTCTCTGCAGCACTGCTTTTCATTTGCAACAATTTGACTACTTAGCTGTAATGAGTCCTGAGCATAGGCCTGTAGACATGCTGTCCATGTAACGAGGCCCAAGCAAACAGCTTGAAATATTTAAGGTGTTTTTCCTCTTGCTTGCTGGAGCATCTCACTCGGAGAAGCATCTGGCAGCAGAACAATCCCTGAGCATCTGCACCATCTCCAGAACAGCTATAAAATGCATGGAGCCTGGCCATGGATCCAGGCAATAGGGAGTAGTCGGCACTCTGTGGCTCCTGCAGTGCACCATGGTCTAGTGCACCATTATGCACTAGCGTATTTCTTAGATCTTTGTCATTTATCTTTTCAGTTTCTGCTAAAGGAGAGATTTCAGACTACTAAGAACAGACATTTGCACACCTGGGAACATATTTGTCCTAGTAAGACTTAATTACAGTCAGGTTTTACATTCTACTTCTGACCATTTTTAAGGTAGAGTGCACAAGCGTTATCCAATGACTATATGTGACCCTTTTGTCAGGCTTTTTTTTTTTTTTTTTTCTGTTGGGTGCCATGGTTTTAGGAATGAACATAGCTTGAAGACTTCAGCAAGAGGAGAGTCTCTATCCTGCCTTTCAGCTGTGGTGTCCACAGATTTTCTTCCCCAAAGAGAGCTGTGCAGAAAAATTGCACTGGGAAAAAAATAGGTGAAAAAACTTTCCAAAAGCTAGGAACTCAAGAAGCTAAAAGCAAGATCCTTCCTAAAAGCATTGCCTGTACAAAGAAAGCCCAAAGCCTGTGCACATTGCCTAACAATCTTATCTTGCAATAGCCACAATAAGGTATAAATAAACACAGACCTCTCAAACGTGCTGTCCAAGTAAGAGGTTCCTGTCCGTCTTTGCTCCACTCCTCCTGATCTCAGGAGAGGACTCATGTCTCCCTTTTATACCACCCTTACATAAGCTGCCTGAGCTCCCTTCCCCCCCTGCACTGCCCTCATTTCTCTTCAAAACCTGCCTCTGTTTTTCCTGTTTGTATTCATGGTCACAGCTGCCTTCTCCAGAGAGGGAGCACAGAGTGCTGAAAACCCGTTCCCGCTGGTACTGGTGGTCACTGCTCCGCTTGCAGCCTTGCTTCTCGCCCATTTTGTGCCATTGAAATGAAATCCCTTTGCCAGCCAGCCTTCCTCTTCTGACATGCAAGTCGGGGAGCAATGTGCCGCCCCATGAAAACTTCTGGGTGGTGTTGCTGCCTCTTCTTCTTTATGTAAATGCTATCACATTTGCTTTGGAAATTTTAACCCTAGTAGGGGAACACTGATCTTACAGCCAACAGTGAGTATTAGGTCTTGAATATGTTTTTTTCCAAGCCAAATTTCAATTGATTGGCAAGCCAGCGATTCTTTTGCTGAAGAACACCCTGTCTCTGTTCCGCTGAAAAGTGTTTCATTGATCCAGATAGCTCTGGGAAAGGCTGCATAAAATTCAGCACTTTGTGCAGGACAATAGTAAATATTTTATTCTGTTTTGTTTTTGTTTTTTTGCTCACTTGTTTTCCAGTCCTTCCCAAATTTTGCTCTGAGATCTGAATTCGAAGGGGCCAGATATACTACAAGTATGTCTCCCTGTCTCCTGTGAGGTTAGGAATGGGATTTATGGAGAAGAAGTTACCGTGGATAGAGGATAATGAATTACACTGCTCACGAGACTTGGCCCACAGGCAGTGCTGAGAACCTCAACATGGCTCTTTGTAGGTCGAGCTTGCACTTCTGACCTCTGCAGATTATGAATTTGCATTGGGTTAACTCAGACAGCCTGTAACGTAGTCATGTATCATTTGTTACTAATTCGAGGGGTTTTCTTTCTTTGAGACTAGAAAGTACCCTGAATGGGAAGCAGGACCCAAACAGTTCATCTGCACAACCTGCGGGTTTAAGTTGGTAATTGCAAATCTCTACTCCCCATCAATATTCATAATGCTTCCTTCTCTTTTCTTTGGTAAGGGAAGACCACGTGAGGTCTGGACGAGGCACCAAGAGGAGAGAACAAACTGCAAGGACAGGAAAAAAGGGAGAAAGAGGAAGCCTGTGTGGGAGGACCTGACAGAAAGGAGACAAGGAATATTCCTTTATCAGCAGTGGTTGCTGCAGGGATGGCAGGCAGGCATCACGCTGGAAGGAAGGAGCATTTGTGAGACACCTGGAAAATCTCTGCAGGGCAGCCAAGTGCCTGGGGAGACCAAGGCACTTTGGGTTGGAAGAGTGACCACTGGGATGGGGAGTGTAAATGTAAAATGATGGAGACAAGCCCCAAGTCCTTACTCGCTGTTTTGCCACACTGCCAGAATCAGCAGGATCCCAGTAAAATTGCCATGCAGAAAATATAACTAAGAGGAAGTGCACTTCCTCGTATATAAACTGCAGAAGGCACTGCCATAAGATGCTGTGGAGACTGAAAGCGTTAACTGGTACAGAAAAAGATTAAATGAACTCACTGAGGGCACAGCCATCAGAGGCTGCAGAACACAACAGTCCAGGTACAACAGCTAACTTGGGAAATCCCTGCACAGCCCTGAGTTTTAGTTTGATCCATACAACAGCTCACATGCTCCTCTCTAAGGGCTTGTCTACAGCCTGTGATGGAAATAGAGATGTCTGAGCTTAACTTGGCCAGTGTAACTTGGCTCACCCTGCATCACCGACGGGAAATACTATTTTCGCAGTGCTATGTCAGTGAAGCATCACACCTAGCAAACCTGACCCCAGCCAGGGCACTGCTGGGCACTGCTCCATCGCACAGCACATTTAGGAGCCCACTGTTGACCTCTTCAAAATCAATAAGCCTCAGACAATTTGAAAATTTTTCAAAAATAGTGGGTAGGCTCCAAATATTAGTTAGACACTTTTCATGTTTTGTTTTGTTTTTCTTGCTTAGTCAAAGTACCTGTAATAACTAGTGGCAGAGTCACTGCACCAGGGTCTGAACTCTGTCTCTGTCTCCTGCCAGACCTTTGGGCTCTGGTCTCACTTCTGCTGCACACAAAGTACTCAGGGGCTTTTTCCAGAGTAAATACGTAGGGAAGAGGGAGGGGGTACAGATCTGCTGATGGGTCAGGCAGGTTCCTGCACGGTAGTAAACCAATTTTCCCCAGTTCTGTGAGAACTGTGGCAAGTTGCCGTGGGCCTGATTTTATTTGTTTATTTTTCCTATCTCTGGTGAGGAAAGGCTGTGCAAAGTAATTTTTTGGACTATTTTAATGAAACTTTGATAAGGAATAGCTTTGTATGTGATTTTATTTTCTCCCTGTTTTCTCTGTACACCTGACTCCTGCCCTTGTTGGCTGGAAACGCTTTTCTGTGAAAGCAGCACAGGGGATGTACTCAGTGCTTGCCCAATTTTTTGTGTAAAGAGGATTGCAAAAATGCTTCTCAATAATAGCATTCAAAGTACAGATGACGAAAGAGATTATCCCGCTTCTGCTGCAGGGTCTCACAGTGAGGGACAGCACGGCTGCTACAAAACTCAAGGACCATGTGCATACAGCTTAACCCTAACGCCAATTTTTCAGTACAGAAACTGAACCAAACCCGTGCTTGACTTGGCGATTAGCCAGCATAACTGCTGTGGTCCTCCCACCCTGGCCTTCACCTGCCTCTGTCCCGCACTCATCCCTGTGCTGGGACAGAGGGATGCCAGCGTGCCAGCCCGGACGGTGCCAAAATACACACGGTGAGTGGGTGGCTGGAGGCTGACTCAGGTAGCTGGGGCCTGCCCAAAATGATGCATGGGGCATGATGCGCCCTCCTCGCAGGGACAGAGGAGCGTCACCAGCTCTGCATCTCCTTCTGCTCCTCAAGGAACGGTCCCCTTGAGAGAGGTCTTTGTGCTGGTGACCACCCACCTGCAGAGCTCATCAAACGGTGTAATACCTGCAAATGATTCTGGGTCCTTCCCTGCAGCAGGTGCTGTGAGGAGCGGAGACGATCCCAGACTGAAGCAGCCAGGACAGCATGGGGCTGTCCTAAGACGGAAAGGGACACAGAGAGGTGACGCGATTCACCTTCAGCCATACAGTGGGTTAGAAGCACCTCAAGGACAAGAATCCAAGTTTCCTGCCTCTCAGCCGAGTGCATTACCTACTTGATCACGCTGTACCTGAATACCTCAAATGACATCCAGGGACGGCAGTGCCTGCACGGCATGATGCCTGCCTCAAAGAGCCGGAGCAAGCTCTGTTGTGAGATTGACGCACTTTGTGAGATGCTCCTGCTGAATGCCTTTGTGTCAAGGAGGAGTTTTGCACCTTCCCAAGATTTCCCAGCTGGGTCAGCCATGAAGTCTTCAGGATGTTTCATGTGGTGAGTGAGGAAAGTAGCCAGGTGACTGCTGTCTGGCAGATGCTACAACACTAGGTCCAGAAGGCTCTGCCACCAAGCATCCTGCTCCCCTGAGTGTTGTGAGATTGCCACCACAAAGTTCAGTGAAGCTTTACTCCCTGGGGATCCTCTTGGTGAGACCTAGAGAGATTAATCCTTGGTAGCTCCACTGGGATATTGAAATTCTCATTGCATCCCCAGGGCACCATTCAGTAGGTAGTTGTTTTCTAGCCTGGAAAAGGCTGCTATTCAGTGAAATTAAAAGCAGTACCACAGAAAGACCTTTGGAAGCTGGAATATCCCCACCTGAGCCTCCCTCAGCCACCTCTACTCCTTCTCCTGCTCCTCTGCCCACAGCTTCTTGCCCAGGGTGGGCAGGTAGCAGCAGGACTCAGCTATTTGGCTGCTATTTAGTGTTCCTCTGAGAAGAATGTCTGCAGCAGTTTCCCCATTCTCCCTTTCTCATTTGAGCAGCAGTTTTGATCATACATGGTAGATGCAGTTTGTTTTTGGGAAACAGACCGGCTCATTCCCTACTGTGGTGGTGTAGGGACTCTCTTGTTTCCAGGAGTTGTAGCTGCCAAAAGGAAGCTCCTACGCACAAAAAGACAGACATGGGGGCAAAAATGCAACTCTCTCGGGCCAGCAACCACAATTTCCAACCCTCCAAATATAGAATCATAGAATATGATCCATGATATAAAATAAAGGCAGAAGCCTCCTGAGACCTGAGATAAGGAGGCGGCGTTTGGGCTGGCTTTGATTCGAGGGGTACACAACTGCTACCAGCCAAGCTGTGGGGCACGTTGGCCTGCCTCCCACTCCCAGATCCCGTAGACAGATGAAGAGAGGTGGAAAGCAGTGAGGCAGAGAGGGGCAGACAGCTTTAAGGTAAGGCTGCCCGGGCTGCCAGAGCCCCGCAGAGCCTCACAGGGCTGCTGACACACCAGCTCCAGCAGGGCTAGCTCCAGCCAAGGCAATAGGACTATTTGCAGAGCTCAGGCCTGCAGAAGGAAAACAGCAAAGGCAGGAACTAACCCAGCAGCCTGCAGAAGCTCTCGCCTGCCTCTCCTGATCCGAAGCTGCCTCCATGTGGAGGGCCCCGGCCTCGCAGCGCCCGGCTGCCTCCACCGCGGCCAGGGGCACTCGGAGGTGCTCTCGCCTGCCTTCGCTTCGTGCAGCCCAGAGTTCTGAAAGCAAACGGGGGAAAGATTAAATTTATACCCACCGGTGGCTTTTTGCAGGAAATAATAAAAGAGCTTGTGACTGAAGTTTCTGAGGTTTCAGTAAGTGGTAACAGTCAGAGAGCAGAATTTCCTGCTCTTGTTTCTACTGGGTGGTTTTTAAGCGAACGCTTAAATGTTTGCTGCAGTTTAGGATTCATTTTATTTTTATCTTGCCTTATTTTTCCACCTTTTCCATGTTAATGGTAAAATTACATTTTAGCTTACTGCCTAAAGGAGAAAGCTGAAGAATAGGAAATTCAGCTCAGGGTCCTCCTATTGAGAAGAGAATTAAGCCTGCCTCCCAGTCAGGCTGCTGAAACATGTGCTGATGAAAGCCTCTGTAAACCATAATCCCCCCTTCAGCCCCCCCCAAATAAAATAATAATAACAACAACAACAAAAAAAAAAAAACAGTGGAAACAGTGGGAGCTCTTATAACTATTCTCCCAGGAAAATTTGAGCTCCTGTAGGGCTTTCCCCTGACTCATGGCGTTTGAAGAGATGCTGTAGCTTGGCTCCTCTCCCACACTGCCACTTGGTGTTTCACAGTCCAAAGAAAAAGAATAAAACTAATCTTAAAAGCACCCTTTTGTTTGTAAAACGACCTCTTTCCAAAGTAACGGATTAATGAAGCAGCATTGGCTCAGCTCTGACAAAAGCCTGGAAGAGCAGCTCGGAAAGCTGTGCCTGTTTGTCTTGGTAAAGCACTCAGATGGCTGTCTAACAATGATATTTCAGCTGCCAGCACAGATAACGTTGTCATTACTCACCAAAGCACACAAAAAGATGTTTTTCATGTTGCTGTTTTTTTTTTTGTTTTTTTTTTTTTTTTTACTGGGTATACAACAGAGGGGAGTAGCGATGCTGGGCAAAAAAGGGGACAGACCCAGTCAGGGAGGGCAGAGATGTTGCCTGGTCCTGAGATGCCATGAGCATTAGGGACCCCCAGGCACTGTGGGCTACACTGTGAAACAAGTCAGCCCCAGGGGATGTCTGCTCTGTGTCAGCATTTCATAGCCCGGCGGCGGGCAGCGGTGGCAGAGCTGCACGCAGTGTGGCTGAGTCCTAAAACAGAATTTGGGACAGGCACCTCTTTAGGACAAGGCCCTTTTGCTGTTCCACAATATGGAGAAAATGGCCTGGCTGTGGCCTCTCGCCTCTTGCTGCTGTGCAAAATGATAATGAGCACTCACTGTAATTTTGGCTTCCTCCTCTAGATGAGATTTTGATATCTTGCAATTCCTCCAAGGTACTTTTTTTTCTTGACTAAGCCCAGAGCAGGATTTCCAAAGGGCACTCATTGATGTCCCTCCCCTTGATTTCCAGTAGCCTTTTTCTCATTGCTCTACAGCAGTTTTCACTAGGCTGGCCCGTGACATTTTGTAGGGCAGTCTAGTCCTCAGGCCTGGCTTGCAGTCCCAGCACAACCCCTAAAACCCTGCATGACCTTCCTGACCTCCCCTCCCTTTGCTCTCTTCTGCCTCTGGAAATGAAACAGAGAGAAGGATTCTCCAGCCCCTCTCCAGAGAACAGGCCAGAGAGAGCCTGTAGGGCCTTACTGCTGGAAGCTGAAGTTAAAGTCCTAAAAAAATAGCCCCAAGCTGGGCTGTTTGTCTGGTCTCAGCTGTAGGTGGAGCATTGTAATGTCCCAAGTTAGCAAAGATGTGTGCAGGAGCATATGCAAACTCTGCCAGGCTGCAAGCCACCAGGCAGAAGTCCACGCTCTGCATTGAGCCAAAGTAATGGAAAGTATAAGAAATAGTGTGGTTTCATGTGACTGTGGCTGTGACATTTGGATTCGAATCAATGCACAAGTTCAGAGGGCGCCAAGCAGTTTAAAATAAGACTAATCTCAGAGACAGAACAAAGATGTTTTATATAACTTCATACAAAGTCAGAGGAAGAAGGAAGGTCGGAGAGCTGCCCGGTTTCACAGATGGCACCTCAGTCCACATAATAACATTTATCCATAAATCATTGCAAATATAAGAAGAGCTATAAAGGGACTGAGGCAAAACCAGTCATGCCTCTCAAACCCCTGGAGAAGGAGCACAAAATGAAATCATCTAGCCTAAAAGAGTCCCTTAGAGAAAAACAGATGACAGTGGAGGGACTTAGCTAGCAGTCAACAAGCACCGGAGAACTTGGGATCAGTCAGGTCAAAGGCTATGGATAAGCCCTGCAACGTTAAACTGATGACAGGGCATGGGGTTTAACCATGACAGGGTTATGAAAGACTTAATCAGGTTGCTGTCATTTGAATAACCAACTTTAAATCCTGAATGACCAGGGTCCACCTGGTGTTGATGGGGAAGGAATTACGTAAGTGTGACTAAGAAAAGCACATGCCAGATGTTAAAAAGCGGGGGCTGAGAGGCAGAGCTGTAGCATGAAGCTACGCAGGACGCCAGGGAGAAGTGGACCTAATAGTTTCCTACATCAGGCCTTTTGGGTTCCCTCTATGTCTCCTTCTACTCCTTGAATTACAGCTTGAGAGAGAGAAAATGGGAGTCTCTGGCAGTTAAGACCACAGAAAAACAAACTAGACCCTCTGCCTTCTCAATGAAAAGGAGACAATTCAAGGAAGTCTGACCTGATAGCAATGATGGTGGGAAAGGAAATGACAGAAACGCCTGTTCCAGCACCATGTCTGTGCCACAAGAAAATGGTGAGAAAACTCTCATCATCCCAAAGCTCTGGAGAACAGGAGCAAAGGTCTCACCTCCAGGGCAAAAGAAAAGCAAAATCCCACCTCTCCAGACTCTGCTCCTGGCCATGGGCTGGTGGGTCCCAGAGCCCATATTTCACAGAGCACTTGCCTATGGGCTCCGAGAGCTGCCTACATCCTCGCTGCCAGTGATCCTCACCTATAGCTAGTGGTATGAACGATGTCTGCGGGCAGAGGCAGTTGAGCTGGTGCTCACACTCCCTGCAGGCTTTAGAGCCAAGGCTGCGGGTAACCGATAAAGCTCCAAGTGTTTCAGGAGCAGGCATCTAATGGTGGTGCATGGAGAAGAAAACAGCGTTCAGCTTTAGCATACGTTGCCAGCCTGTGCATCACTGATGTTGCTACACTGCCAGTTTGAAACCCTGCCTCGTCTCGTGGCTCACAGAGAGATATCTGCAGACCACATGAGCCTAATGGTTTCCAGAGGTGGCCTGTTGGGAATTAATTGCATTTGCTCTGAAGGCCGTCTCTCATCTGGCAGTGCCTTTACACCTGTGCAGGCACCCACTTTGCAGGGCAAGGACAGACCTGCCCTATCAGTCCTGCTGGGAGAGGGCTGGGGGCTGGAAACCTGCTGTCCCCTGCCAGTGCAACCCTGGAGGAAGGACTTCATTGCTCAGGGCTGTCACAAGCCCTGCTCTTACTTTGCTTCAATGTCACAGTGTGTCCATTGCAACAGCTTGTCAAATTAAAGTGTACAAAGCCTAGTGTCAAAGCCTCTTATCATCTGTGTCTGCCTACCTTCCCAGTGTTAACACCTACTCTGCTTTTTCTCAGTGCACCAGCATGTCTAAGAACTAAAGCCCTTCTACAT
Organism: Cygnus olor; assembly: GCF_009769625.2. Lineage (NCBI taxonomy): Eukaryota > Metazoa > Chordata > Aves > Anseriformes > Anatidae > Cygnus > Cygnus olor. Next base: position 77,386,177 of record NC_049171.1, on the reverse strand, counting down.
TGGTTGCTTGTCTGCCCGTATCCTGAGGTATCTGAATATTTTGGTGTCTGTCCCCAGTGGAATACCACACAAATAATTGCTTTGCTTGGCATCCCTGCAGTTATCCTCAGCAAAGAGGCCAGGACCAAATAGGTGTAATTGTCCTTTTATTTGTATCAGGATAATCCCTTCATGTCAAGCCTTCCAGCCATATCCACCTTTCAAAAACACAGAGGTCAAACCACTTCTACAGCATTTCCCTTTTCTCTCTTATCTCCCCATTGCCTTATACCTAATATGTATATTGTTGTTCCTGCAGGGCAGGAAATATCTTGAAATTGCATATCTACACAGCAACTAGCACAATGTAGTTTAATAGTCCCTACTATACAGAAATCTAATACATATAATTTCCCCTAACCCAAAACCAATGAATGAAGGGATCAGGCTAGAGATGCTATCAGTTTCTTTGGTCCACTCTTTTCCTAACACAATTTCATGATTTATTGCAACATCCTATCCTATATAGGATGCAGATATTCTTGTGCATGAGACCAGGACCCATGTTTCACTTTCCTCCCACCTATAACAGTCCCTGAGGATCCGCAGACCACAGCAGGAGGCAGCAATAACAAGAGATGTCTTGGGGGAGAAAAGCACTTCTCACTGGTTTCAAATGAGATTTCATGGTAAAAGAGCAAAACTGCTAGAAGTCTTTTTTCTTGTAAAACACTTGAGTGTGGCTACTAGATACAAAGTTTTGTATATAACTGAGAACTGAAATATTTTGTTAACATTTTCTGCTCACTCCTCTTTTTCCCAACTGCTCTCTCCAGGTGCCATCTCTTCATGCCACTTTCAGACAGATTTTACACCAAGGCTGAGATCTCAGAGATGTGAACTTGCCTGCAGTGTCAGGACTTGAGCACAGTGAGGAGAGGGAAGAGCTGTCCCTGCCCTCTGAGGGAAAGGCTGCAGTGTGAAAACATCCCTTATTAACACACCAGAGCATTCACTTAGGACAGAAACTTTATGAATTCCCCTACAGCACAAAGAGCACCCATCAGAGCTCAGCCCACACATTTTTGATTGCAGCTGAACTCTGAAAAGTGGGAACTCCCTGAGGTGATATGCGGTCACTCCCCTTGGGCTGTAGCAGGTGTGGAGGCTGTGTATCCTGGATGCTGAACATCTCCTTCCCCAGTCTCCATGTTAGTCTGGTGTGTGAGAACATGCCTTAGCCCACACAGAGATGTTGGGGATAAAGTGCATTCCTGTTTTTTTTAGCACTGACTGGATGTGGGATGTTGGGTACATCACATCTCTGAGGCTCATGTTGGCACTTATGACCTCCTCCTGCCTTAGTCCCTTAGCTGGGATCCATCTCGCATGACTATACACATTTAATAGCTGAGCATCTACCCTCAGCTAGTCCATGAGGCTTCACCTAAAGGGAAATGAAAGACACGGTCATCTCCAGAGAGATCTTATGGATCAGGACACAATGAATCACTTCCTAGAGGCACTGCTCTTCTGTACTGACTGTAGAAAAAGCCAAGGTGGGTAGTTTGGAGTCTGTTCTGCAGACCTAAAGTTCGGTCAGATGACTGCCAAATTTGGAGCACAAGGCCTGCCTCTTCTCACACGTCTGGACAGCATCCATACATTTGGACAATGGGAACTTGGTCTCAGGAGGGAGCCTGCAGACATCAACAATGGATGCAATTATGGGGAATAAACATGGGAATATATGCTGTGAAAAAGAAAGCTTTCCTCACAGCGCTGCTGTGACAAATAGCAGAACAGAAAGGAATTAATTCTGTTTCACCTAATTGCTCTCCATAAATCATCCCTTGGCAGCAAGCTTGAGTGGTTGACCAAAGGGCCAATTAAAGCAAAGGGAGGCTGACTGGTGTTTGTACTCAGGGCTGTGTTTTGTGTTACAGGAACTGTAATTTGTTCCCAGGGCAGCATCTCTTGCCATTCCACACATGGAGGAGTACCCAGGCCTGTCTGGCTCCGAAGCCTGCCGCTATTTCTTCAGAGCATCCACGGTGCATGGACTGACATCCTCTCCAGGACAGTGTTTTGCTGTCTAATGTGAGATGTGATGTGGCAGGTAGACACTGGGCAGCAGAAGAAGCACAACAAGAGATGAACAAGGTCATGAAACCCAGAACTCAGTGGCAAGTTTTGTGTGTGTATTTGGTTTTAAAATCCTTTGTTACAACACACAGAGAAATCCTTCAAGGCACAGTCTGTTAAAATCCTTCCCCCAGGTAAAATACCCTGTCACTTGCCCTGCCCTGAGCTGTCCCCACAAGATACTAGCACCCCAATCCTGGGGCCAGCCCCGGGCTACCCCTCGGCAGAGCAGCCCTGGCCCTTACACTTCAGCCCTACTGTTCCTCGACAGCGACAGCACCTGGCTGCTGGGACAGCCCCACCATCCATCATGCCGGGCTTTTCATGTGTTGGACAAAAAGAGCGAGCCTGCTGCGGTTGCAGAGGCTACACCCCGTCCTGCAGCTTGTGTTTTGCTCTGGTGGCTCCCCATACCTTGAAGTCAGCAGCCAGGGGTGGCAGGGAGAGGTGCCAAGCCCCACACAGGCCCGTCACCGCCGGGTGGGCACAGCAGCCCTGCCCTGGGGAGGACCTGGCACCACCTCACCACTCCCGGCCCAGCAGCTGGCGTGGCCGAGCCGGCCGCCTTCCCTCCCTGTTTGCTTTCAGGGTGTTCATCGTGCTGCTCCCACGCTGCTCGGAGCTGCTCCCGCTCCTCTCTCCCTCTACCCCCGTCCTGTTAAGCCTCAGCCCCCCGTGTTTCTCCCTGGTGGGAGCCATGCCCTACCTACTCCGGGACTCGAAGCCCAGGCCGCCACCGCTGCCGCGGGAAGCGCGTGCCACCCACAGCTCAGGGAAAGCCTACGAGGAGCTAAAGCAGGACTGCCTGCGCAGGGGCAGCCTCTTCGAGGACCCTGACTTCCCTGCCAGCGACGCCTCCCTCTTCTTCAGCGAAAAGCCACCTGTTCCCTTCCTCTGGAAGAGGCCTGGGGTGAGTACACGATGTCCTCATGCCCCACCATCTGGTGGGACTGCTCCCGTGTACGGCAGGGAAATCCAATGATTGTATGGGGTGCTTTGCTGTTTGTTTGGGATCCTTGGCAAGGAGGAGGGTTGGAAGGTTTCACCCCACAGAGCTGCATGTTGCTGGCTTGCAACTGGCAAGGGGGAGCAGAAGGGTAGGGACATTGTAATAAAAGCTAAAATCTGATAACTATTGAAAGTATTTCTGAAACATCAATGTTTTTTAAACTATCCTGTAAAATCCTATGCCTTTCCCATATTCTCTTGTCCTTTTGAAGGCCTTTGGCTTAATCATTTTAAAATATTGTATGTAGATTTTCTTCTGTTCTGCCTTCTGTAGCTTATTGTGTAGCCACACTTTATGTGCATATGTTTATGTACATGCATAAAGAACTTCTAATCGGGCATCTCTCTTACATTATTGCCAAGCAAAAGCAATGTTAAGATGAAAATAAGAGGGCATGCAAGGAAGTAAGGGTAAAATACATTATTATGATATGACTGTTTAAAAAACAACTGCCATTAATGGAGGAAATTCATAATTTAGGTTAAACCTAAAAAATTCAGAACTTCTAACTTTCAGAGCATGAGACATACTTGCTTCCATCATGAAACACTGAGAGGTCATGAATACATGCCATGGTTACTGAGCCATTCAGCAGTAGCCAAGGGCTCGATGAGTATCTCTTAATGCATCTTGCGTAACAGACATTAATAACACAAGGATAGCCTGAAGCTTCGCCAGTCACATGCTCTCAGATCACAAAACCAACATCGCTCCTGGTTCCTTCTCCCCTGTTAGCTTTAACTAATAGCCAGAAAATTTGTGGCTACTTTTCATATCTTTGTTAATGATTAACATTTATTCTCTTTTTCATCATGGTCTGAAAGCTTCAGAATTAGTAGAAAATGTCCCTTTGCCAATAGTGGTACCAAGAGAGAAAAAGAACAAAATGGGCTTAAAATGGGTTTATGTTTTGGCTTCACTTAATCCACAATGAGAGACACTCAAATGCCTTAGTGTCCGATAGCTAACGTAGTGTCTCTAAGGAGCATTATTAAAGCTATTACTCCTAGACAAGTTTCAGCTATGTAAAAGCAAGAGATGGCCCCAAAGGCAAGCGCAGACCCCCAGGCACTGCTGCCCACCTTGTCTGGCAGTGCCCCGAAGGCCAGGTGGGCTTTGGGGCTGCCCCCAGGAGCAGGCTGGAGGTTTGGGGTTGCTTTGCTCAAAGACGTAACTTCTATGTCCTTGTGTGTGGTAGTGAGGGAGATAGGAGAGTGGTCTGTCTGTTGTACTTACCAGTCTCATCTTCAGGATGTTTGGAAGCTGAAGCAGAAATACTTCTACTATGAATAAGCTACCTGAAACAGGCTCTGCCTTTACGCTCCAATGCCCGCCACACAAAAAGGTGATCTCCTGTGAGCAGCACAGCAAGAAATAAAGCTCAGGGGAAGCTTTAAGGATGCAAAAAGACAAAGTTTAAGCCCCTCAGCATTTAAGCTAAATCAGTTTCCTGTCTATTAGCTGTCAGTGTGTGTATATATATATATATATTTGCATTTACGTTACAATTATGTTTATATTTATATACTTATATATATTTACAGCAGTAAATACAAGCACTGTAACACCATTTTGAGTTAACGTTTTGCAAGCAGGGTATGGGCCTGGGGCACGTGCCAGGTTCATTACCTCGGCTCAGCTGGCCAAGCAGTAGTGCCTTGACAGCGCGATCCCAGCAGCGCTGCCCCTGCGTTTAGGTATCGGTGTTCAGACTGCTTCTCGTGGTGGCTGATTTTTACTGCCTTCCTACCAGTGTTTTACAGCGGCTCAGCTGAAGTGTAGCACAGTACATGCAGGTAATTGCAGGCCCAAATATTGTTAGTCCTCAGATTTAGACCTTGTTACAGTTTATTCTTTAGTAATGAGAGTAGAGAAGGCTTTCTCATTATTTTCACATGTATATATATACCTGCAGGCACAAACTTTTGTACACAGAATAAACAAGACCCTCTAGCTAGCCCAGATCTGTACATCTCCCACTGCAATTGGTGAGCTGCACTGATTTGCATCTGGTGAATGTCTAGACTTCTACAAAAATCATAGTGCTCTAAGATTCAGAAAGCTATATAGTGATTTTGTTTACCAATCCCTTATCTTTACAAATGAAATCCTTGAAATTGCACCTTATCAAAAATTTAGAATAATTTGAAAAATAGATGACCCTTTTCTCATTCTATTTCCCCTTCCCTTCCCTTCTCTTCCCTTCCCTTCCTTTCCCTTCCCTGTCCTGTCCTGTCCTGTTAATTTATATCTAAATTAAACTAAATTTAACTAATTTAACTATCTAAATTTATATCTAAATTAAACTAAACAGTTAAACTGTAGTATATCTGTCATCTATTTCTAGTAGCTCAGTATCTGGGAAAGCAAGAGACATATAAGTTGAAGAATAAAAAATAAAAAATAATAAAAAATAAAAAATAAAAAATAAAAAGGAACACAAATGTGTTTTAACAATGCCAATTGAATCTGTGGTCTACAGGAGGAATTAAGAAGGAAATTCTCCTAATATGAACAGCCACTGGCAACCAGTATGACAGGAACTATATGCTGGAACCAGAAAGATAAATATAATCACAAAAATAAGGCCACCATAAACAGCCTCAGCCTCAGCTTTTCTTAGATCTCTAAGAGGGAGATCTTTTCTTAGACCTCCTTCTACCAACGTATGCCAGAGTCCCAAAGGATGCAATTTGTTTCCCTTTGACTCGAAAGAAACATAGCTTCAAGGCAGCAGCAGGAGAGTTGCAGGCACCTTCTTTCATCTCCCTGAGAAATTCATCACCCTAATTCTAGGCAATACCCTTATGCAGGTGAATCTTTGAATATGCTGTATATGAATGCAAGATCTAGTCCTGGGTTTTGTCTTTTAGCATGCTGAAAGCACTGATACATGTTATTACACCATCCAGCCTGAAAATCCCTTTAAGTTTACTATTATTTTTGCAACACCCACTCATAAATGGTAGCTCTTGGTTTTCTTTCGTGTAGCAGAGAATGTGACACGGGTCCATTCAAAGTCCTTTAAATTCCTTTTTATTGATTCTTTTAAAATTTGTGTTTGCTTTAAACGTGGGAGATTGAAAATATTTTCTCATCTGTCAGTTGCAGGGTTGTGTAACAGGCAACGAGCCATGAAACTCTCACAGCACTCAGCAGCACTTGTGTCCATGTCGGTGGAGAGGCTTTTTATCTCAACCCTCGCTAGCACGCAGAGTTTCTTGGTAACACTAAATGCTGTGAGAATCGTGTTCTCCAGGAGCAACAGCGCTAAAATAAGGCACGTTATTAAAGATCAGCTGCCTTATCAGCTGTTGTCGTACTGGTGTTTAAAGGCAATGAGCTGTGCTCTTTATCGCTCACATCCCGTCACAGTCACACATGGCTGGGTGTGTTTAACAAGCAGGCGGGCCAGCTGACGAGGAGGTGCTGTTTGGTTTCCCCTCGCCAGGTGCACTGACCATGCACAGGTGCATGGCACAGCCTGGCCACCAGCTCCTCCCCGGCAAAGGCAAACAAAAAATACACAAACCAGCTTCTTGCCTGAACATCTCCTCCGAGGGATTAGCTTCTCAAGAGAGTTGCTTTCCTCATCTGTGGCCGTGTGCTGTTTTCCTCTGCCATCCAGGCGATCATTTCTTCTTGTGTGCTGCCAAAACTGCTGAGCCACCAAAGTCACCAGGTCACAAAAGCTGCTGGGCTTCACCCCCTGAGCTTTGGGGAGGGCAGAGCCTACAGCAACAGCAAAAAGCAGCTGACAACAGCCCCCCGCCTCCTACATATATATGTAGCAGGGAGGTGACTGACGTGACAAGCTGCAAGGTTTGCTGTGATGCTGGTCATCTCTGCTGGGGCACAGCCACCTTGCAGGAAGATGACGGTTGCCATAAATTGGGCTGAAAAACCTCATCTGTCTAGTAGTAAAACACTGTCCCCCTCACCACCAGTACCAGCCCACTGCCATCCGCAAAACCTTGGCAAAGCAGAGCATGGCCTGACAGGACAGAAAGTCAGGCTGCTACGTTAGGGGCATGGCTGGGCTTTGCTGGCTGAGATGAGAACTGCAGTACCAGTTCATTGGGAACACTGTCCTGGCCACAGCCTTGGCCAGCAGCAGATGCTCCAGGAGTAAGTGAGGGAAGCTGAACTGAATTGCCTATATCCTACCCTGACAGCCTAAAAAAATGCAGTGACAGGAAGCAAAAGTAACTCCGTTTCCTTCTAGGCAAATACAAGGGTTAAGTGACTGAGTGTGCTCTGCTATATTTCCTCCCTCTTTAATTTGCCTTTTTTTACAAGCTTCTGTTGATTACATAAAAGAATTTCATGCAATAGGGCCTGCAATAGCATATCGTGGCATACTGAGAAGCTCAAGGAATATTCCTCCAGCAGTATATTAGATGCTCTCCTCCTCCTCCTCCTCCTCCTCGTCTTCCCTTTTCTATTCACTTCAATCAATTCAATTCAATCTACAGTTCATGGGAAAGGGGAGAAGGGAGGTAAAATCCTGCCACATATATTGGTTTGCCACTGTGATTTTTCTGTCCAGCTGAGACTTCAGAATTGCTTTTATGTCACCATGATCACACAGTCCCTCTAACCTCTGAGCACACAAGGGTGGGTAATGTTGGCTCCTCCTAAAAACTGACTCTGTAAAACAAACAAGGCTGGAGTCTACCTTTTTTGTTTCCTTGTTTGAGGAGGAAATAGGACATATAGTGTCTGGCAACTATGAGACTATGTATTATGTGCAAGTAAATACAAGGCCTAATTCTGTGTTTGAAGGTAAATTGCCAATTTTAGGGTGTTGGGTTTTTTTCAGCTGTTGGGAAAAAAAAATAGCCAGGGTTGTAACTTAACTTTGAGATTCTGGACAAGGATGTGCTCTATTTTAACAATTGCCTATGGGTGAATAAAGAGTGCCAGCCTTTCATTAGCAGCCAACTAATTAGGAAAAAATGAGGATAGCTGATTCTTTAATTGCTCTGCACTATAATTAATTACAAGGATTAATTACAAGCATTCCCCATCTAGTTCTTTGTGGTGGCTTACACTGCTGCATGAAAATATAGCTCGTGCACACACAGGGCTCACATCTGGGCTCAGATTGACAGTGACATTTTCCTGGCATATTTTCAGTCACGTCTGTGTCTCACTCCCACTCTTCCAGGACATTGTCAAGGATCCCAAGTTTATCCTTGGAGGAGCTACGAGAACTGACATTTGCCAAGGGGATCTTGGTGAGTGATTCCCCCTGGGTGGATGTGTGCACCCTGCGCAGAGCAGCAGGAATATCCTCACACGTGAGGGGATGTTTCCCCTGAACTGATGAGAGCAGTGACACTGGAGGCACCTCCCATGCTCACCTTGCCCACAGCCACCTCTTTGGTGGCACTCTCCCATCTGTGCCAGGGATCATCCTCGTGCAGAGGGATTCAAGGCCAGAGAAGGATCCCCATGCGAGAGTACTGTGACCCCAAGGGAGCTTTTCATCTACCAGCACCTCCAGACTGCCCTGGCTGGGCAGGGACACACTTCCTGGGGACACACAGGATCTCTTTTCAGCGGGGGTGACAGCTAACTGTGACAACATCTCCCCTCACCCCCACACCATCTTCTTTTCCTCTCAGTGGAGGAAAATGAGTTTTTTTCCCCATTCTCAATTCACAGGTGACTGCTGGCTGTTAGCAGCCATAGCTTCTCTCACACTGAATGAAAAAACCCTAGCAAGAGTGGTACCGCTGGATCAAAATTTTGGGCCAGATTATGCTGGAATATTTCACTTCCAGGTAAGATGAAAATCTGGCACAGCATGACCACAGTTCTGGGCAGCTGGTAATTACATGTTGTGGTCTGGTTTGTGGTGGGGTTGTGGGTTATTCCAGAGGAAACATCCAAAAAAAAAAGGGGGAGGGGGAATTGCTGAACTTAATCTGTTGTTCACGTTTTGAGGAACAATCTTGAGGGCTATGTCAGACTCTCACATGCACAAACATAGCCACGTCTGTTCTGTGAAGAGAAATATGGCTTTAGAAATCATTTCACATTTTCCATGCGAACTCCTCTTAGGATGTAAGGCCTTAAAGATGAAACAAGAGTTTGGCTGTGGTCTGTAATATGTGTGTCTTGAAGATGGTTTGAATCACCTGGTGACCACTTGTATGTGACTCACTGGTGACCACGTGAGTGCCATTATCCAGCTAAGGAGCTATGGTGCAGATTTACTCTTTTAGACTTTTCTTCAGACAGATTGACTTTCCTTCAGAGCAGTCTAGCATGGTACAGTGGGAAGGAATGGTTTACATATGAATTCTGAGCAAGCCTATCCTTGTCACTAGCTGACACTTAGAGGCACTGGGACACGAATCTCCTACACTCAGGAAATGTCGTGCTGTCAACCAACTCATGCTCCATCTCTTCTAAATAGTTTTGGCAGCACAATGAGTGGCTGGATGTCGTGATTGATGACCGATTACCCACCTTCAAAGGCCGGTTGGTTTTCCTGCACTCAGCTGAACACAACGAATTTTGGAGTGCTTTACTAGAGAAAGCCTATGCCAAGTAAGTCTGGTGTACCACACTATACATATATGATTTACAGTTTGTACATACATTATACACAATTCAAGTGAACAGCTTCTATCTAGTGCTTTTTTTTTTTTTTTTTGCACATGCTGCTGCCCTGATCTGAAGAGCTTGTGAGCTTGTCCAGCTCCCATCACAGCATTAGATACAAACCTAGCTGTTAGCAATAGAGTTGGATCAAAGCCTGAATCCTACCATTTGTGTCCCCGCTGAGACCTCAGATGATAGTTCTGGCCAACTCTAGATTTTTAACTGATTTGGCAGGCAGCAAGCCACTGATATGCAAAGATATCCAGCCCTTGCCAACCTGGTCACTGACACTAATAAAAGAAAAGCCCCAGGCTTTAATAAAAGAAGGCTTTACGAATATCGAGGAACAAATGAATTAAAAGTGTAATTAGCAAGGAAAGCAGAAGGATCCCAATATACATCATATAGCTCCTGAGTACATTCTGGGGCACGTCTCTTCAGTGCCCTTCTGTGATTTTACGCCCATGTGAGAAAGCTCTCAAGCATGGGTTTCTTCAAAGTTTTGAAAGCCTGTCTCAAGGTTAGCATGTGTTTTCCAGGCTGAATGGCAGCTACGAGGCTCTGAAAGGAGGCAGCACAATAGAAGCCATGGAGGATTTCACTGGGGGAGTAGGAGAAATGTATGAGGTTAAAAAGGCTCCTGACAATTTCTATGAAATCCTAGAGAAAGCTCTGAAAAGATGCTCAATGGTGGGCTGCTCTATCGATGTAAGTAACAAATGGGGTCTGATTTTCTCAGCTTAATTTTGTGGTTTCTGCATTAAAAAACTACTTTTTAAAGGGTGGTTAAATCATTAACAATTAGATGGATATGCATTTAGCTCTGCAAATAATAGCTGTGAACTGACAGATATGTAATATCGATGTAGTCCTTAGGACAGCCATTGAAAACAAAAGAAGATTCATCACATTTCAGCAGGTGATGGCCACTGAATTTAAGGCAATAATGATGTTAGTATGAGCACTTGGGGAGGGTGAACTTTAAATCCTGTCTTACTTGGTCCCTTGACAAACCAGCCATAGCTTTGTGAGGACTTAAAGGCTCCACAGACTAAAAATTGATTTTCTTCATCTCTGGATTCTGTAACAACACCTGCTGGGTCTTGAGAGACTCAAGAAAGTTTTCAGGATCAGTGTGTTAGTTTGCAAATAGGGACTGGGGCTTAAAATGCATCAGATTTATCCCTCCAGGTACTGAAATCTCCCACTTTTACTGAGAAAACTTTGCTGACAGGTAGCAGCTGTGTAGGTGCCTTTACACTGCTTTGCCAGCAGGCCTGATCCAGGGTAGGAGCAGCTGCCCATGTGTCCTTGGCTTTCTGGTGAAAAATCCTGAGCTGCTCAACAGCAAGAGCAAAAATCCTGTTGCTGTTCCCTGTCCACTGTGCTCAGTGGTAAAGGTGGTTCAGAAACAAGTGTGTGCCAGGTTTCTTCACCAGAATGAACAACTGGAGAAGAAAGTTTCAGATCAAATGAAAAATCCCACCAACACAAAATGAGAGCATATCAATACCTGACCCCACCTGAGAGCACCTTTTCTGTCCCTTACCTGACTCAAACTACATTTGAATGGGAGTTTAGATTGATATCCTGGAACTGTGGATGGAGTTGATACAAAATCATAGGGACATAGAACGGATCTGAGCCAGGAACCACCTTATTTTCCTTCTGACTGTACAATGCTCCAAAAGAGAAATCCCCACAGCTCTAGGGAGCTCCTTTTCAAAGGGCACCACTGCACCATCACTACCTGCATGGAGCAGAAAGACAATTTCCCTATTCACATTTCCCTTCTCTGGTTAGCCACTGACCTCCCACATAATGGCTGGAAGGAACCAAGTTATACTACTTGCAATCTCGCTATGAAAAGAGGTATTCACATTTTTTTTCCATATTACAGACCAGCAGTGCTGCCGAGTCAGAAGCCAAAACCCCCTTTGGCCTTATAAAGGGCCATGCTTACTCCATGACTGGCATCGATGAGGTATGTCCCCTCTGGTTTGTGTCAGCAGCACAGGGCAAGGAGAGACCTGGTCAAAAGACAAGGGACTGTCCCCCAACTCTAGGCAATGGGAGGCGTTACCCTGGGGGAGTTATCCAAATTCCCATCCATCTTTCCCTCCCACATCTTCTGTAGCAGTGCACTTTTAGCCCAGCTTAATGACACTCAGCATTTTCTCTTTTTCTTTCTTCCCCAGGTGAGCTGTCGGGGCCAGAAAGTGCAGCTCATAAGGATAAGGAACCCCTGGGGACAGGTGGAGTGGAACGGCCCTTGGAGTGACAAGTGCGTGCACTGTGCCGTACAGGCCATGCAAAAATCAAGCTGCTGCTCCACATCTAGCTTTCTGCAGGCACAGTTATTTCACAAAAAAAATAAATCAGGAATTTGCATGTGCTTAATAGTATTACTGCCATGCTAGCGTGTCACCCTCCATATTTTCAAGGCTGCTCAGTTAATGGGACATTGTCAAGGATGTCTAGCCCCCAAAATCCAGTATTAGCAAAAAACATACATTAATATAAATTGGATAAGTTCATTCTAAGACACTTCCAATAGTAAATATTATACGTTTGGAGTGATTTTCTCTTTTTTTTTTTTTTTTTTTGTAAACTAGTTCCTGTAGTACTTGTAACATAACATCCATATTTAGTCCTACTACAGATAATCTATAAACCAATTTTGTATTACCCCCTCTATCTTATGAGTTTGTCATTGCATTTACTGTTCTGGGTTTCTAAACATATCAGGAATAGGCAAGAAATTTGCAGGTTGTATTATAGATATGTATGACAGTTAGATGACACCCTCTCTATGTGGTACCTGCTAAAGTTATGGAAGGACACAGAAACACAATAGGATCGGTCTGAAAACCAGTCTGCTTTTACTACTAAGTTAAATGAAGTATAAATACTACAAAAGAAAAAAAAATATACATTAAAAAATAACAATACATTCCCCCCTCCCACCCCAAACATACACTTTTTGATACATTTTTACACATATAAATTGCTCCCTTTTTGTTCCACTTTCTTCTACTGAGTTTTTTCTTATTCACACAGATGTAGAGGAGAAGAACCATAACCTGGCTGGGCCTTTAAAATTGCTGAGACACATAGTAATCTCTAGCACTCCTTTAAATGTAAATAAATGAAATATTTTCACATCAGCTCAAATCCTTTGTTATGTTTATGATTATATCTCTCAAAAAAAAAAAAGAGAGGTTAAGATCAGGACAGGCATCTGGCAGTTCAGGTTGTTTATTGAAAATGCTTTTTCTGCAAAGCGGAGCTCTGACTCTGCACTTGGGAGGTTTTCTGGAGCTCTGGTTGCCAGTACAAAGCCCTCCTAAAGCAGAGGGGCTCCCAGGTGACTACAGGAATCTGTAATAACATTTTGCAATGGTTGTTGGAATTGAAAACCTAACACAAAATGTCCTGTGTATCCTATCAAAATGGAAATGCAGTAGGGCATTTCCATTTTTTTCCAAAAAGTCTTAGTGTTTTTTTGTTTAGTTTTGACCTGCTACAGCTGGATCTGTAGAGGTGAGTAAAAAAGAGGCAAAGATTATATCTGCAATCCCAGTTACTCCAGCAATTCTCTCTGTACAGGGAAAAGAGCCTATTCTGTTCCCACTGAGTCAAGTTTGTAGAAACATCTGTCCCTAAATTACTGAGAAACCTAAAAGAAGAGATGGTGCTACAGATGGCAAACAGATTTAAGGAGGAGTGTGACTTACAAAAATCTTGCGGTTTAATGATAACCATATTTTACTCAATCCCACCACCCAACAACAGTCCCAGTGCTGAGCGCAGGGAATAGCTCAAGCAGGACGCTCCTGAGGCAGCTTTAGGATCTTTGTCCCAGTCCTGGTTCCAGATACATTAGCTGGGTCTCTGCCACCGTGTGGAGTGGCAGCAGGGTTTGGGAAACCTTTTAAGGCCATTTGTGTTTATGTGTGCTGCTCAAATAAAACACTTCTGGATGAAGAGCAGCCTACTGATGTGTCCAGGCGGTTGTTCTGAGCCAGGGAAAATTAAATGCCATAGACCCATAGTAAAGCTTGGCTTTGTTTTCTTGCAGCTCTCTGGAGTGGCGTTTGGTCAGCCCATCAGAGCAGAAACGCTTGTCTCAGACAGCACTGGATGATGGAGAGTTCTGGTAAGCCATGGGGTTTTAGAGCATGACTCCAGTCAGAAATCGAGGTGCTGGTGGCCAAAACGGGTGAGAAGGAAGAAATTTCTGAGTGAGCAAATGCTCAGTTTCCTCCTAGGAGGAAGCAGGTTCTGCATGTTTTGTGTGTGTACGTGTGTATTTTAATAACAAAAAGTCTTTTGAAGGTCAGTTTAGTTAATGGCATTAGCATATTTCAAATACTGTGTGTCTCCCGTGGTTGTAACAGCCTTTAAATCCTTACCAGGAACATACGCACGCTACAGAAGGGAGCATTGTACTGCACTGTAGCGCCTATGAAATGCCTTCAGGGTTGATGGTAGTCATGCACTGGTAGGGAAGGAGCGCTTAGAAGCATTGCTACTTGTTACAGAAAGTACAAGAACACCAGGATATGTGTGAAATGATGGAAAGATTTAAGAAAAGATGAAAAAAAAGAAGTGGTAGCAATTGCTTTAAAGTGTGAAGTGCTGTTCATGCCAAATTCACTATCTCAGACAGAGCAGATGGCTGACTTGCACATGATTCCCTCACCCCACCCTGTATCAACCACACTGTGCACTACTGACAGTGTGTCTGGTTGTATTTTCCAGGGCCAGATGCTTATCTCTTTTACACAGAGGTAAATCTAGAGAGGTATTCAGCAGGACTATTCCAGATCTTTCCTACAAGTTAAACCAAAGTTCACCCTTTGGTCTGGAAAGAGATTTAATGCAGGCAATGTGGAGCATTACGTCACATAAAATGGTTTATCTCATACTTCGATAGCTCTGGAAGGAAGTAGGTCCAGTGACTGATCCATTACTTGAGCAGTTTTACATAGTATATTTTTAGTTATTTTGCTACTGACATTGAAAATGCAGTAGGGCATTTCCACCTTTTTCAAAAAGTTTGAGTGGGTTTTTGTTTGGTTTTGAACTTTTTGTTTTTTAGAGATGAATAAAAAAGGGGCAAAGACTTTACCTGCAACTCCAGTTCCTCCAGAGCATCTCTCTGTACAGGGCATGGCTTAAAGCCTGACTGTGTACTGGAGGTACAGGTGTGTAAATAGGCATCAAATGAGCAACAAAATTCATCAGAAAGTTTTCTGTCCAACAGAGCTAAGCTCATAGTTAAATAAGTCCTCAGAAGGTCAGTGAAAATGAAGAAATTTGAGCACACACAGGCAAATGTTGGCCTTCTTCATACAGCATCTCAGACACTGAGAGCAGAAACAAAAGCCACCAGGACTGAAATTTTCCCTGAAGGGGTTAAGCAGACAAAATTCATATGCAGAAGATAAGAAATGCTTCCAAAACCAGTCAGGCAAGTCTGATACCAAGCTAAACCCTCCACCCAGTCCATCAGACTTATTTGTCCTAATGTCTTTTGACTTGTGTGTATTTCTCTCAGGAGTGTTTGCCCCTTTGCCCCTTCTAAGCTCCTTCTAAGACACAAGACACACCTTGATGGTTTCCCCATCAGGCTGCATGGACAGACTTTGCATGAGCAGTGAATGTGGTGTACCCCTAAAGACCTCAAGGTGGTCAGATGAGGAATGAGGTGAACAGAGCTGCGTCTCTCCAGCTTTCAGTTTGCTCCTACTGCTGATGCAATTTACCTGAGGAGATGGAGAATGAGCTACATTCCTCCTTCTGCAGCGGGGGACTTCCATCTAGTCTGTTCAGCACTCCTGGTGGTGACTTTGCTTGCCTCCCTAGAAAGCTGGGGTGATCTTAGTAAGGTGTTTTGAAACCTACTGCTAGAAACAGTGAGTAGCAAAGTAATTAGGTCTTCAAGAGTTCAAAATGTGTTCTCCATGACACACATTTTATCTTTGTGCTTAGCATATAACATCAGGTACAACGGGGCTCTTCTTGTTGATGACAACCAGTTTGTACTGAAGTAGAAGTTTGTACTGAAGTAGACCTAATGGCAGGTTTCACCCTCAGCAAGCTCAACAAGTATTCTCTTCATACATCATTTCTTAAGATGTCTGCAAGGTGACAGGGAGACCAAGAGACCTACTGTGCACTCATGAACAATTTCTGTAACTGTGCTACGAGTTTGGGACCTGGTTTATTCCATGTGCTGACTGCATACAACACTATGGTCATTTCTCCTGCACAGGCTCACTTCTGTTAATTGAAACAGAAGAAGCAGAAGAGGAATTACACCTGTTTATTCTCATGCATTGTGTTTGGTTTCATCCTAGGTAGAACAGGAAGGTTAGGAGGAAAGGTAGTGCAGGGAGGGAAATTTGACCAAAAGCTATGGGACATTTAAAGCAGGGTAAGTATCATATCATCAGAGTGGCTTCACTCAGTGCCGAAAGGCAGCACGGCTGTGGTGGAATACATGGGGTGGGAAAAGTGGTCTGATGAGACCTTTTGTCCCTTCTGTTCTTTGGATTTGGGAGGACTGAGAAAATCTTCGTGGTAGCATGCTCAGGGCCTGCTGACCTCATTATCTATCCTGAACATATTTCAGCTGTGTTTTAGCAGTTAAGATCTGTCTTGTCAGGGCAGATGAAATGGTGCTTCTACCAGATAGGAAGGAGGCATCCTGCTGTTGACTAAGAAATCAGCTTCTCACTCACCCTAGTCTCTTCTCTGCTAAAATCGGAGGGACAGAGTCTTCTCTTGCCTTCACCAGTGCAAATTCAGGACAGCCACGCAAAAGTCAAAGCAGGTGTTTTATCTCTTAGGTTCCAAATCTGATCCATAAAGTGCAATTACTTCATCTGCTTTGCAGCATGCTTCCAAAGAGCCCAAAATTGCATGGTGTGGCCAGGAAACTGAAGCACTCAAGAGACAGAGATTTTGCTATACTGCCCCTGCTATAGTGTACTGAACATCGCAGTGAGAATTAGCAGTGTTTGTGGCATGCAAGGCTAGCATTAGATGAGAACAGCTGACAATAAAGAGAACAAATCCCAGGAAAACAACTCCTGCTGTTTCTTCCCACCCTAAAAAGAAGTTCTAGAACGTCCCAGAGTAGGTGTAAATCAATGCTACCACAGACACCTATTCCTTATACACCATAAAAATTGAACTAGCTTTGTCCAGTGAGCTGCACTAAAGGCTAGCTGGGTCCTATCTTCCTCTGCCACAGATACTCATGTGGTCTTGGAGAGCTTCTACTTTCTTGCTACTCCATTTTGCTGTTATGCACCAGTCACCAGAGAAAAAAGATAGCTACAGGAGTTCATGTCAGGGAGGAGCAGTTTCTCTGCTCTGTTCCCATAGCCCATGGCTGCATACCATGCCCAGCTGGGTGCCTGGCTCCAGCTGTCCCTTTTCCTGGCTGTTTGCTCAGTCCTGAATACCAGGCTCCTCAGCCAGCAGGTCTGTCAGTATCTCTTTGCCAGTTTACTTGCTAGCTTAAAATCACATGGCTTATCTGCTTCTCAGCATGCTGAGTAGGCTAGGTTCAACCAGCCTGGCATAGAAACTCAGAAATAACTGTATTTTGGCATTTGCTTCCTCCTTCCTATGGACATGTATATGTATCCACCTTGGGTTTAAAATAATTATACTGCAATCTATATGACACAGTAGCAGTAAGCAGTGTCTATCACCATCAAGGGCTGGTTGGAGCCATTTCTTAAGCCCAAACGTGCCTTTTGTCCCTCTGTTTGGCATATGTTTTTGCTAGGACAAGGTCCCATGCTGCCGTAATTGAGAGAAGGGTGAACAACTTGAGCCTAGGCACCTTACCAGAAGGCCAAACATGACTTTAGCTGCATTGTGGACAGGCTAGTCGTACCATGGCCTGACTAATCCATTGCCATGTGTCCCTTGTAGTGCTGTCCTGTGGCTGGTGTTGAACACACAGATGATTTGTAGGCAGACTTGGCTCCTGTATGGATGCCTGCCATGCAGGATCCTGGATCCTTTGGTTGTCTCTCCATCAATATGGATGTAGCTCTTAGGACTAGGGTATAGTAGCCTGGGGGAAGGGGATGGTCAAGTATCTTTTTCCACAGTAGGTTTTCTTCCAGTGTCATTTCATCATGTCCTACACTCAACTGTACCTTAATAAAATCAGCAGAGTTATAGTAAAAAGAAAGGTGTAAGAGATGTCAAAATCAGACTGAGACGGTAGGGTTGCTTGTGTTTCACACCACAATGAATGAAAGCTAGCTTCTCCCCCCGTGTACATCATCATATCTCCACAGTCACTGAAGCTATTTAGATCCACATAAGGTGGTCTGGCCCTGTGACTGTGGAGAATAAGAAGTTGTGCTGGGTGTCCTTCACTGATGTTAATAATTGCCTGTTCCTTTGCACATCTTTCATTCAGGATGAAATTTGAAGACTTCAAAGTGCATTTTGATAAAGTTGAAATCTGCAACCTGACTCCAGATGCCCTGGAAGACAGCACTGCCCACAAGTGGGAGGTGACCATCCATGAGGGGAGCTGGGTCCGGGGCTCTACTGCAGGAGGATGCAGAAACTTTCTAGGTAAGTAGATGCATTTTTGAAAATGAGAAGCAGGCACAGAAGTCCTTACCCATCCTCAGGCACCTCTCCAATTACCCCATAGCCAGGATTGTGGATGCAGGTCAAGCCAGCTGAGCCTCAGCTAGTAGGAACCAGCCAAAGGTACAAATACAGTCCAACTTGAGGCTTTGGGGTAAGAAGAACTGCTTTCTTTTCTCACA